>NW_007735765.1:12985-17756 GCF_000696425.1 Galeopterus variegatus | reverse complement strand
TGGGCCATAATAATCATATACATTGTATATTGACAAAATAAAAATTTAATGAAAAAAAAAATTCATCCACTCCTCATTTCTGCTATCTTACATCAGGGCATCACCTCTTTTCTAGATTTTTCGCAATAAACTCCTAGTGGTTTTCCCCACACTTTCTCTTGCCCCAATATGCCTTCTACATTGTATAGCCAAAATCTTCTACCAGAAAATACAGTATACAATTCCTTTTAAAAACCTTAAATTTCTTCTTCTTGTTAGCCCCAGTCTGGTCGGGCCCTAATGACATCTTTTCCCTTTTGAAACAGCCATGTTCTCTCTCAACCCCAGGATTTTCCAAATACTGTTAACTCTGCACAGAATGATTACTAAATTTTTGTTAAATGAATGACCAAATGAATAATATTTTTCCAGAAAAGAGTACATTAAAGACCTTTCAACAAGGAGATTTCCTGGATCTATTTATCTTCAACTGAACAATTTCACTACGTTTCAAAATGCGTTTAATGCTTTACAAACAAAAAGTACAACTGAAATTGCCTTTTCCGTAGAGCCTTGTGGATTCATTTTGAGGTCCTAGCAGGAGTTCAGTTAATTCTGTTGCTTGGACTACAGCATGTTTCTCCTTTATCTGGAGTATCACCTTCTATGATTTGGGTGACATCCGGAAGATGTAGCCAGTGCCTTTGGGACAATGACAAATATAGAAAGTGAGGGAATCACTAGACACTTTTCAGCCAGCCAAATCCATTGAATCAAACTTGGCATAAATGGAGTGACAGATGTCACCGTCAGGTTGCTCTAACATCCTTGATATGACCTACAACTAGACTTTGTAATTTCATTTCAAAAGGCCTGAGTAATCTTTACAAATTTGGACAGTGAAAAAGGGAACATAATTTTATGACTTGGCAAGGCCAAAGGCATGTAATCCATCTAGAAACAGACCGAGAAACCCCATCATTCATAAGAGCATCTGGCCACCATCTACAGGATGCTGGGCATAAGCCAAATTTGATAATTACATCCAGCTTGCCCACCTTCTCTCACTACTTCAACTGGTTGACACACATTTAATTCTGTTCAAAAAATACCATGTATGATTGCTAATAAATTCTACAAGGCAACAATCTCACCCTATAAATTGTAACATATTATAGTAAAATAATTGCATAATAAATTCACAACTATGGCTTAAAAATGGTAAATCACTAGACAACAAAACTTGTTAATTATGTTACTCAGGGAAATTTAAATCTCTTAACTGATATTGCTTTTCTAGTTTATTAAAGGAGAAAGTATTAGTTTTTACCTAATCTGAAATTCTGAGTTGGTTTTATGGTAATTGGATATTATATGATCAGTATGGTACTAGATGCACAAGCACACACACATAGAAGAGATTTTGCTTGGTGTGAGCTGGATAAAGTCTAAAATATAATTTAAATAGCAGATAAGCATTAATTACACTGGAGTATAAAAATAATTATAAAACAGAAGATGCTCCTTTTATTTACATTTCCATAAGCTGTTTATACTTATAGAACAATATAATTTTGTTAAGAAGTCTGACACTTTATTTGAAATAGTTTGTGTTTCTACAATTCAGACATTTAAAAAATAGTTTTAATCTTCCATGCTATTTTGAGAATTTTTGAAAATGGAAGAATGTTCTGTGGTTGGCTGCTGTTTCAAAAGAATCTAACAATGAAGGGAGGTGAACTTAGGAAAGTATGCTGAACAATAATAATAACCAACACTTATATAAGCTTCACCATGTGCTGGGAAATGTTACATGTGACTTGCTTATATTAACTTACTCAATTCTCATATTAACTCGATTAGGTAGGTATATTTAATATTTATATTTTTATAAATGGAGAACCTGAGGCACAAATAGATAAATTTCCCAAGGTCACATGCTAGCAAATGGTAGAGCTAGATTCAAATTCAGAGAGTCTCGCTCTAGAGTTCATAATTTTAACTATCATTCTATACTGCTTGTCTGCTTTTACCCAAAATCAACACAAGAGACAATTATTCTTTTTAAAGAGTTAAATGTTTCCTAGTGAATTTTTTTTATCAGAACATTGATAATGTTCCTCGAGCAGCATTATTAACTCTAGAAATGAGATGAGGGTTGGATTGACCCATTGAAGACTCTTTCTCCTCCAGTAGACTTTATCTCAGTGGATTAAAATAGCACTAACAGATCAGTACAATTTGCCCACTTAAATTAATTGTAAAATAACATGATTTGCATATATTAATGTCTAGTCCACTTGCAGAAAAATCTTGGGAAAGTTTGGAGCTCAGTTAACAAACATTTATTTGGTGGCTACTATGAGGAAGGTATTATGCTAGGCTCTAGGAAAAATGCATCAAATCTAATCAACTCATTAAGGGCTTTATAAACTACTGGGCCTCAAAAACTACTGGAGACACCAGGAATGTACATGATTACCTCTAACAAAAGTTATACTGTGATGACTATTGAAAGAGAATTTTTCATGTATCTATTCAACATCGCTAGTCATCAGGGAAATGCAAATTAAAACTACATCAAGAAAGCCTGCCCATTCACAATAGTCGCCAAAAAAATAAAATACCTAGGAATTGAACTAACTAAGGACGTGAAAAATCTCTATAACGAGAACTATAAACCACTCCTGAGAGAAATTAGAGAGGATACAAGAAGATGGAAAGACATCCCATGCTCCTGGATTGGAAGAATCAATATAGTGAAAATGACTATACTACCCAAAGTAATATACAAATTCAATGCAATCCCCATCAAAATTCCAATGACATTTCTCTCAGAAATGGAAAGAACTATACAGTCATTTATCTGGAATAACAAAAGACCAAGAATAGCCAAAGCAACGCTGAGCAAAAAAAAATAAAGCTGGAGGTATTACTCTACCTGACTTTAAACTATACTACAAAGCCACAATAACCAAAACAGCATGGTACTGGTACAAAAACAGAGACACTGATCAATGGAATAGAACAGAACACCCAGAAATCAACCCACGCACTTACTGCCATTTGATCTTCGACAAAGGCACCAAGCCTATTCACTGGGGTCAGGACTCCCTCTTCAGCAAAGGGTGCTGGGATAACTGGATATCCATATGCAGGAGATTGAAACTAGACCCATACCTCTCACCATGTACTAAAATCAACTCAAAATGGATCAAGGATTTAAATATACACCCCGAAACAATAAAACTTATTAAAGAAAACATAGGAGAAACCCTTCAGCAAATAGGGCTGGGCACAGACTTCATGAATATGTCCCCAAAAGCACGGGCAACCAAAGGAAAAATAAACAAATGGGACTATATCAAACTAAAAAGCCTCTGCACAGCAAAAGAAACAATTAACAGAGCTAAAAGACAACCAACAGAGTGGGAGAAAATATTTGCAAAATACACATCCAACAAAGGACTAATATCCAGAATATATAAAGAACTCAAACAACTTTACAAGAAAAAAACAAGCAACCCAATCAAAAAATGGGCAAAAGAACTAAGTAAGCATTTCTCTAAAGAAGATATGCAAATGGCCAACAGTCATATGAAAAAATGCTCAACATCACTCAGCATCCAGGAAATGCAAATCAAAACCACACTGAGATACCATCTCACCCCAGTTAGGATGGCAAAAATCCAAAAGACACCGAAAGATAAATGCTGGCGTGGCTGCGGAGAAAAAGGAACTCTCTTACATTGTTGGTGGGAATGCACAATGGTGCAACCCCTATGGAAAATGGGACCCAGCTATCCTACTGCTGGGAATATATCCAAAGGAATGGAAATCATCAAGTCGAAGGTATACCTGTTCCCCAATGTTCATCGCAGCACTCTTTACAATAGCGAAGAGTTGGAATCAGCCCAAATGTCCATCATCGGATGAGTGGATATGGAAAATGTGGTATATCTACACAATGGAATACTACTCAGCTATAAAAACGAATGAAATACTGCCATTTGCAACAACATGGATGGACCTTGAGAGAATAATATTGAGTGAAACGAGTCAGGCAGAGAAAAAGAAATTCCACATGTTCTCACTCATTGGTGGGAGCTAAAAAAAACAAACAAATTAATTCACCCACATACACACACAAAAAAAAACCGGGGGTGGGGTGGGGAAGAAGATATAACAACTATACTTTCATGAAGTTGTTACAACAAGCAAACGGAAAGGACATTCTTGGGGGGGAGGGGAGGGAGGGAGGAGGGAGGAAGTTGTCGGTGATGGGCCATAATAATCATATACAGTGTATATTGACAAAATAAAAATTTAATGAAAAATAAAAAAATAAATAAATAAAAATGTATATAAGAAAAACAAGCAAACAAACAAAAAAAAACTACATTGAGATACCTCCTCACCCTAGTCAGACTGGTTATAATCCAAAAGACGGTGAATAACAAATGCTGGCAAGGGTGTGGAGAGAATGGAACACTCGTACACTGTTGGTGGGACTGTAAATTAGTACAACCACTATGGAAAACAATATGGAGGTTTCTCAAACAAGTACAGATAGATCTTCCATATGATCCAGCAATCCCTCTTCTGGGTATATACCCAGAGGAATGGAAATCATCATGTCAAAGAGATACCTGCACTTCCATGTTCATCACAGCTCTGTTTACAATAGCCAAGATGTGGAACCAACCTAAATGTCCATCAATGGATGATTGAATAAGGAAACTGTGGTATATTTACACCATGGAATACTACTCTGCCATAAAAAAGAATGAAA
>NW_007735765.1:0-12743 GCF_000696425.1 Galeopterus variegatus | reverse complement strand
CCGATCTGCTAAGAGAGAAAGAATGAAGGAAAGAAAGACCACAGTAGTGTGGTGGTCTTACAGAAGGAGAGAACATTCCTAGGGGTACAAAGAGGAGGGGGGAGGGGGAGAGGGAGGGAGGTGGGGGATAACTAGGTGGGGACATGGGATGCAAAAGCAATTTCTTGTCATTTGTATCTCATGAATATTCATAATAAAAAATAAAAATAAAATAAATAAAAATTAAAATAAAAAAAAGAAAAGAAAGAAAGAGAAAAACTACAATAGTACCTTGAACTTTCAGAAGGAGAGAACAGAACTATGGTTACTATAGGTGGGAAAGGAGACAGGGGGTTAGGGAAAAACTGGGTAATGGACACAAAGAATAATGAGGTTCTGTAATGATGAATATACTAATAATCCTAATTTTATTATCACATATTATACACTAAAACTGATAGTCAACTCTGTACCCACAAATAGGTAAAATCAATTATGTTCCAATTAAATAAAGGAATTTTTTTTAAAAAAAGAAAGAGGAGTAAAATAAAAGGACAAAGGGAGCACCAAGAGAGAAGTTAGATGGGGGTGGAGGGAGGCTGGTGATCAGAGAAGTTGCAGCAGGCAGTGGACTTTTGAGCTAAGACCGTTGGAATGAGACTCCAGACAAAGCATATAAAATGATCCAAGTCACAAGGCACACAGGAGTGTGGAGAGTTTTCGTAGATAAAATCAGAGAGGTATGCTGGTGCTGGATTGTGAACAGCATCATGTATGTGTGTGTGTTTTCTACACAGAAAAAACATATGAATGTATTACATATGCACATAATCTTCATTGGAGACAAATATTTGTGTCTGTTTATACAGAAAAATATTATGCTTAATGTAGATAGCTCCTTAGTCCAGAATAGTGCAGCAAAAAGGTTTGAATCCTTGTTCAGACATACAATAGATCTGTGATCTTAGTTTCCTTATTTAAAATATGAGAATAATAATATTTATCTCATTAGGACCCCTGTAAGGCATAATAAAATAATGTAAGTAAAGCTTTATATGTAGTAGTTCCTTTAAAAATATGAGCTATTTTTCAGTCAGTTATACTGAATATTATTTATTCTGTCACCACAGGGAAAAAAATTAAGACAAATCAGAGGCCCTCCTGTCTAAGTGAGCTTGCCTAATTAATGTCCCACAATTAAAACTATGGAGAGATATGAGATCAAAAAAGATAATCTGTATCTAGTACTAATCCTCCACATTCCATTTATTTTTTAGAATCCCTTACAATGTGCCCATGGAGCAAGGCTCCATGAAGAAGCTATACCATTTTACTGATGGGTAAGCCAGTCAGAAGAGGAATCTCTTTTCTCTTCAAGGGAGTGAAGAGGTGGCATGGTGAATGAGTAACCAGAATTTCAACAACAACCTGACATACCCTTCCTCATATTAATCAGTGGGCCTCGTGGTGTTTCCCCTACAGTTGGATGAAGTCATGTGCAAACTGATGAGAAGACTGTAAGTCTCATGGGAATATATCCTTTTCCTTTCTTTTGTCATTCTGTCCCCAACTGGAAGATGTGTGGATCGAGGAAAAGAGAAGAGGATAATCCAGTGTGTGTCCACATTTTCCATGGAGATGATTAACCAATCCTCACCTCAATATATTCTTGTGAGAGAAAAATAAGGATAAAGGCAGTAACCAACAACAGTGCAAACAAGAACTTCTGTATATGGCCCTCTTGGGGGAAATAATTCATTAAGAATAATATTTTTATTCAAGTAAAGTTTGAATTTAACAAATTTAATTCTTTTAAATTGACTGTACATATACTTGACTTCTTCAACAAAGAATATGAACTTTGAATTACCAGCCTTTATATGGTAATGCGTCTCCATCAGGAAGACTAGATGGGAATGGGAGTCAAGGGGTGGAAGCAAGAGTGGCCTACTTATTTAACAACCAGTGACCCTCTTGGGACCTTGTTCTTCCCATCCCCCCAGCCCTGGACTCTGCAGAGAGTTCAGAGATCCTGATTGCCAAGGGGGAACATGTCCTAAATAAGATTCCTATAAATTATAAGCTATGACTCCATTTGGGCACTTTAGGCTTCTTGTATCAAGGGACAAGAAGGCAAAAAAGTAGCCATCACCATGGCAGGAATAGTTAATCTTGATCAGCATGAGGAAGTAGAGCTGATGTTACACAATAAGGACAAAAAAAAAATATGTTTGACATCCAGGTGATGCACTTGGGTGCCTCTTAGTACTCCCTTGTCAAATTTTGATGGTGAATGGTCAAGTGCAGCAAACCCAGCCCAGAAAAGCCATGGTGACCAGGGTCCCAGACTTCTCAGGGATGAGGGTCTGGGGAATGGCAGCAGGTAAGCCATCTAGACCAGCTGAGATGCTAGTTGAGGATGGGAGAAATGGACAGTAAATAGTAAAAGGAAGAGACAATGAGACCACTTGAGATCCCAAGATCAACTGCAGTAGCAGGGGCTATATTTTATCTCACTAACATTATTACTACTCTAAGTTCCTTCAGGAATAGAATTCCACAGAGTCTTGGAGGAGTTACTTCAAGAGTATCTATGAGGAAGTGAATCCAGGCAGTGCTAGGGATGGACTGTAGATGTTTTCCTAGATGCTGAGGATGCTGTCGGCAAAAAACCTTTAGTTATCTGTCCTTTTGGGGTTGCCTCAGTTGTACAGAATCACCTTCCCCCAGGTCATACATACCCTTTCCCAGTGTAGCTCATATCTAATGACTGATCGACACAGGGGTATAAAAACCTTACCATTCTGACCCAACTAGGGACAACCTTTAGCTCCCAAGATCGCTGTGGTGTCAGCTGGGGTCTACTGTGGGCTTGCACCACAGCTCAGCTTTCACCTTTGCCCAATCCTACCTTTTTCTCCTTTCTCGTACAAACCCTGCATCTTAAACTCTGTTTTAGAGGGAACACACCCTGTGACATTGTTTGATGGTGGTGGTCTGCAGTGGCAATGGTGGGAGTAGTGGTGACTTTCCAGGGGTTGACATGTCAATTTTCTTATGCACAAATTGCATTGGTGGGCAGCAGCCTCAGAAGCAGTTTTTTGTGACATTCTGTGGGCCAGGACTATTGGTATGAGTTTTGTCATTAAGTCAGTTTCATAGCATAGTCTTGGCCATTCTGCCTAGAAGCTTAACCTCAGGTCTTATTCTCTAGCTCTTTCAACAATTCTGTGAGCCATCTAATAACTTTCAGTAAACTTCTGCTTTATCAACTTAAATCTGCTTCAGTTGTTTTCAATGGACTGACAAAGTAATGTATCTTAAACAAGTTAATATTAAACAAGTTCCAAAATGTTAGACCTCTAATAATTAATTGATACATTCCCCAGGATAGAACAATGATGTGAGTCTTATGGGTATCAATTAAATAATGCTCCCCTGAAACAGTGTTTTGGTCTACCCTGGCAATAGTGAAGGGGGATTGGCATGTTAGAAATGAAAAACAAAGAAAGTTCAGGGATGCATGTAAATAGATGTACCTGGAGGGAAAGGAGGTGACAAAAGGGAATGATGAAACAGGAAATTCTGACCCAATGGAATTTTATTTATATTTTGAGAAAGACAAAATAAAGACCAAATATCGGGATATATAGGACATTTTAATTTCATTAAGTGATTTTTTAAATACACATTTCTGATGGACACATTTCTGGCTCTATTCCATACCTATTAGGGGATTCTGCTAATAGGTATGTGGGTTTGACAGAGCGCCTACAGTTTTCTAATGATAACAACTGGCCGTGGATGGTGTATGTGAATAAATAAAGCAAAGTGGCATCTTCTATGTTTCATCCATCAAAATGTTTTAGGAGTAAAAATAAAAGATGGTATCATACATAACAGAGTTCTGGGTTGAGACAAACATTGTATAATAATAGTACTGTTACCTTTAATTAAAATGTGATCAGGGCACAAAAATAACAAGCCCAATAAAGTTAAAATGAAAACTCATAAAGTGAAACCACATTGTGTCATTTCTGTACTTACCATGTTTTCTGTTATTTTTAAATGCCCCCCACAGATGCAGACCTTTCTTAGAAATTTTCTATTTGCTCCCTTGAAATATTCTTTTTTCCTGGTTCATGGGTCAGTATTTAATGGCATCCAATAGCAATAAAACAGTAGCTTTAATAAGAACTGGATTAGATGGTTTCCTAGGAAAATAGCTATGTACTTGGATGAGTCTGGCACTATGACTCAAATATCAACAGTATTCAGGTTGTGGTTTAAGAGATACAAAAAAACAATGTGTTCCATACACCTAAGTATGACTTTGTGTCTCTCATTCTGTGATTCAAATCTGGAGACTATCAACAGAGGTGCCCCAGCTGTTCTTGCCTGCATGGATGAAAGAGAGAAACAGAAGCAAATTTCAAAAGCAGCCAAGTATCAGAACCTGTAGAATTTTAAAGAGTTAATTCAAAAGCTTGAGATATAATCAGAAATGAGCCAAGAGTTAGTATAAACTACTGAGTACAAGTGGAACATATTTCTCTTGGCGGTGTCTAGAAACAACCAGTTCCTTAAATAGTCTTTATGGCCCTGGGCTTCTTAAAGGTGGAAGGACTCAAGTTCTTGACTAGGAAGTAATACAGAAAGCAAAAGAAAATAAGGTTTTCTTTTGTGCCAATTGATGCAACCATAATAGGAACCACTAAAGAGAAGGGAACTTTTGTTATTATTATTAGCAAGAACAATGAAGTGAAATTAGAAGTAGACTTCTTTTGGCCATTTTTTTTAAATTGCTCTTCACAGTTCTGAAAATCACAAAACTCAAGGAAAAACAGACATGTTATAATGCTCTAATTTCCTTTACTATTTGAGATAGATAAATGAAATAAAGACTTACAAGATAAATATGGTAAAAAACTAGGCATTTTTTCTTCTCCTCTAAAAATAATGAGTAGAATTGAAGATAAAAGTAAAGATTCAATTCTCAGTGAAATTAGGAAACAAACTGCAAGATTTTTTAAGAGCTTGTGAAGGCTTACCAAGTGAATATAGGAGCCAAAAAGAAGGAAGTGGAGAGAAGCTGAGAACAGAATCCAGCAGATGCAGATTTTGAAAAGCCACAGAAGGAATGCATTTCCTGACGGGGATGGGCATACTCTTCTATACAGAAATGATGCCCTTTACTGGAACATCAGGTGAGAGAAATGAAGTGACCAGCTTGATGCCAGAAGCCCCTCAGGATTGAGTTACATTGAAGGAAGCAGGGGAGATCTATATATGAAAAGTATATATACAGGAAGAAATTTGCCCTTGTGGTAACTTTGGAGAAGCCTTTAGACTCAAAAAGATAAGATCCTGGAAGTCTACTCTGTCCCAGCAACACAGAACCTCTTGAAAATAGCTGTCAAACTCATTCAAAAGACAAGTAACAATAATTAGCAAAAAAACTGTTGCAACTCATTTAGAGACAAGTATAAAATATAATTAGCACAGTATCCATATAAAGATGCTACAAGAAAAATTAGGAAAAAAATATTAGCCAAATTTAAAACAGATGAAGGATACCCCAGAAAAAAAAAATGTAGACATGGAGCAAATGCAAAGCATCAATTGAAATTTTTCCCTGAATTAAAACAAAATAAGCAAACAGCTTAATGAAGCAATTGATTATATGAAGGAAAATGCAAGAACAAAACAAAGATGTAAAAACTCAGGGAAGAGATGGCAAGAGAGCAGGAAGACATGAAATTTTGCTGGCCAAACTTAAGTTAAAGAAAGAAAAAAGATATGGAAGGAATTAATACCAAACAGACACTGTAGAAAAACACAAACACAGTAAGAAATATAGAGGATAGAAATGAAAAAAGAAAGAAAATGAGATAAAATTAAAGAAAAAGCTAAATAGATGAAAAGTACATTTAAAAGACAAAGGTAATGCAACGTACATATAAGTGAATTTCCTAAAGAAGTACACCAAGATAAAATACAGAACAAATATTTAGAGATATAATTCCAAAAAATTTTTTCTTGAAATTCAAAAAAAAAAAAAAAAAGACTGAGTATATTACAAAGAAAAAGAAGGTTACTTTGCACAGCCAGACAAAAAGATCATGCCACACAAAAAGATGACAAAAATTAGGCTTCTTCAGCCTCCACAGAAACTTTTAATACCTGAAGATAGTGATCAAAATAATTTTCTAAAGAAAAAAATGTGAGCTAAGGATTCATTATCTGGCCAAACTGACTTCCAGGTATAAAGACCACAAAACAAATCTTTTGCAAGATTCAAGAAACCAGAGAATATTATTCCCATGAGTTCTTTTCAGGAAAACTACTAGAGAGCAAATTTAGACATCATGATGTGATGCACATTCAACATACTTAACAATAGAACTAAGGCTAAGACAAATGTGAGGTTTATGGTGACACATCAGTGTAGATATTAAATGCCCTATAAATGAGACATATCACAGACAAAAATTGGAAGTAGAAAGAAGACAGATTATGTATTGTCATATCTCTAATCACTGGAAGTCAAAAGATACTCGAAATCAACAAAGTAACAGAAGTATATCCATATCTGATAGTACAAAAGTAAAGACAATAAACAATAATAGTACTGAATAACATAAGGTGGTAAAGTGGAGAGAAATATGAATAGGAAGAAAAATGTGCTGAATTTATTATTTCTTTCTTATTAGGGAACTAGTGAACCACACACACGCACTCACACACAGTCACATGTGAAAGAAAACAAAAACATATGTTGAAAGATAAAATGATGATGATAACTATGATGGCAGGAAATATAATTCAAAGTGATATAATAGATGCAAGATTAAACATATTTGTGCTTTAGACAACTAAAAATAGCTAAATCCATCTATTAAAAGAAAAATAATTTTGGGTTATATCATAAAGTTAAACCCTTTTTTATTCTGAATAAGACCCAGGTAGAAGTAAGTATATTATGCATTGAAAAACTCTAGAAGATTCCAGTAGTCTATATGAATGAAATCCAAGATCATGCAGTACACAACCATTATGCAAGGAAATGGAATATGTAACACTATATATAAGAAAAACACCTAAAACAAAAGTTGAAAACAACAGGATGGGAAAATCTGTATTATTCAAATGCAAAGAAAAAATTGGCAGTCAATCATGATCTTACTGTGAGCAAGGTTGAATTCAGGATAAAATGCATTAAACAAGTGAAGAAAGAAGTGTTACAATGCTAAAGCAGGAAGTTCAAAAATCAAAAGACACATTATGATGCTAAAGCATGCAGTTCAAACTGAAAATAAAACCGTGATGAATATCTACCAACCAAACAACAGGGCATTATCATTTGTCAAAAAAAAAAAAAAAAAATCTGAGTACCAAGGAGAAATAGAACCATTCTGGTAATGATTGAAAGCAAATTTACTACTGTTTGTCCATGACAGATTAGCTGGGCAAAGAAAAAAACAGTATCATGCATGTGTGTGTATGTGTGTGTGTGTGCATTATTATAGAATAGTTATTAAACACTGTATCTTGAAAATAGAGATATGTCCTCTCTGCAAATGCTCATGGAATGTTTACCATGAATAAAACAACAATAATTTCCAAAAAGTAGCAATTATACAATCTCAGTATACTCAAACTAGATCTTAACAAGAAGATCAAAACCAAAAATCCCTACCTCCAAGAAATTAAAAAAAATAATTCCTCAGGGAGGAATTTTTTGGCAGCAACACGTGTTTCATCTTTGCCGGACATTGACATGAAGAGTACCGGACTAGATATTAAGGGAAATTACAGAGATCAGTCCAGTGGGAAACCCACTCTGCCCACATGGATGGGGTATATACGTTTTGTGTTGATATTAAGATGTCGCCATGACTCCAAATGTAGTGATGTTCACTTTAGGTAATGGAGCAGCTGTGAAAAGAGAAGACATGGAAACCAAAGCTCACCCCAGTAAACTAGAAGAAAAGTTTACTGAATTAGCAGCGGTGATGGCAGTTGTAAAACATAAACAGAAGTCTATGAAAATTTGGGAGAGTGTGCAGAACCATTGGTGACAACACCACATTAGGAACCTCCTGGTCCTCCGTTGAAGTGCCTTCTCTAGTTCAAAGTCTGGAGGGCTGTTTACACAGCACTTTCTTGATGACTTCAGATTTATAAATCACTGTTTATCAAACATATTGGTCAAAATTGACACTTAATTTCTAACTTTATAATGTCTGAACTATATATTTGCAGCTTAAATTTTTACCTGATGAAGAGATATTGAGAAAATATCTTTTTAGCAAAGGCCATGGTAAAAACTTTTGATGCTTGATTGGCATAATTTTTTATTTATATTATTCTTCCATTACACACATCCTTCCAAAATTCAAACACTATAAATAAAATGTAGGAGAGCAGCCCTTTTATATTTTTCTTTTGTTTTTATAATTAAAGGGGGTTTGTTCAAGAAATCATCCCAAAGCCACCTGGATAAGGAAAACATAGTATATTTACACAGTAGAATGCTACTCTGACTTAAAAAAAGAATGAAATACTACCATTTGCAGCAACGTCGATGAACTTAGAGGAAATATGTTAATTAAAATAAGCCAGGCACAGAAAGAGAACTACTGCATGTCCTCACCCATAAATGGGAACTAAAAAAGTAAATAAATAAATAAAAAGAAAGATAAAACAAACACAATGATATGTTGGACTTTCAAAAGGAGAGAACAGAACTGAGGTTACCAGAGGTAGGAAAGGGGAAGGATGAGGAGGATAAGGGGGAAATTAGTAAAGGGCAACGAAAAATGGTGACATTGTACAAGGTTGAATATACTATTATTCTGATTTGCATAACAGATATTGCACATAGGTAATGATATTCAACTCTCTACCCCACTGATATGTACTATATGTACAATAAATAAAGTATGTTTCAATTAAAAAAATAATTAATTACATTTAGCCTTGACCTGAAAAAAGTTTTAGGTCACTCATGTCACTAGAGGTTCATTTTACCGACTTCTTATGAGAAACAATTTTCTGAATTTTTACATTTTCTGCTCAGCCTAGTAATGGGAACAACCCTCTGATTTTGGTGTATGCTACTATAGCTAGACACTTTATATTACTTTTATCTGTCCTGATTTGTCGCCTACCCCCTATTTCCCTATTCCCTCCACTCTTGCACTCAGCAGAATCTAAATGTTTACATTGAAACCTAGAATTTAATCACCTCCATTTAAATTGGTGACCGAAGTAGCTACGAGTCAGGTAGTTTATTTTTGCCTCATTTTATTTGTTCTGTGAGGTTTCAGTGGTAATTAGTTACTTTTCTTTCTGGACTATCTTGCCCACTCCCTCCACTGTTGGCACCTAGGATATATGCATTCAGGTATTTGATAAAAGTCTAGATTTTGGATACCAGGCATTTAAACCTCTTAAATTTCATAGTGATGTTGTGTACCACCATTTCATCTTGAGCAATGGCATTTTGGACCACTGTATATTTATGTACAAAACATAAATCTCAGTACTAAGGGTTTTGCTTTCTTAGTGTTTTGGTTGCACATGTGAATTTTATTTTATATAAAATAAAATTATTTTCTCTTGAACAGGCTCTCTTTATGGGTTTAAAATTTAAGAAACCTTCTGTTTCGGTGTAGGGTTCATCCATGGTCATGTCGGGTCTTATATATATAAATTACTTGCACGTACATTTGGATCTTTGCAAGAAAATAATATATATATAAAAAATTTTGTATAATTAATTTAAATTCATTAAAGGTTTTTTTCAACCTTTACAACCTTAGATAAAAATCTTTGCAGATATGCTAATTACCCTGATTAGATCATTACACATTACACAATGTATCAAAATATCACACAGTACCCCATAAATATGTACAATTGTTATGTGTCAATCAAAATTTTGAAAATTTATATAAAATCAAAACAATAAAAAAAATTTGAATCAGTATATTGATAAGACAATGGTTTTAACCTTAGGATAGCTATCACGTGCAAATCTGTCTTCTGTTGAACACTTCAAAATTGAATTAACATATACAAATTTAAAATTGGTTGTTTATCGTCTGTGCTCCAGGTTCAAAAATGAAATCTTTAAAAAAAAAATGCAAAACAAAACATGAAGTCACAAAGTGAAAAAGCATAATCTCTGTAAAATAATAATATTAAAATCATTACAGAAACCCAGTAAAAGAACTAAAAAAGTAAAAACAAGAAAAAAGGGAAAGGAAGCAAGAATTTATACTCAGAAAAAAATTGACCAGAAAACAGATAAGCAGTTGAATTAATGCACTAAAAGAGTAGTTCTTTAATAAAACTAATTAAATACCAAAAAAAAAATAGATAAACCACCAGCTACCAAATTAAGAAAAGAAGAGAGAAAGTATTAAATATATAGAATGAGAAATAGCAATTGAGAAATAACCATAGAAATAAAGGAAAGTTAGAGTCATTTTTTAAAAAGAGCTTTGCTCATCACTATGAAAACAAGTTTGAAGAACTCAATGATTTTCCAGGAAAATATAATATCTACAATTAACTTTCAAAGTGGTAGGATGATTTAAAAGACTTTTCCATAGATTAAACAGAGACAGTTATCAAAAAAAAAAAAAACACACACACACACACTGTTTAAAAAATTTACATTTAAATATTTTAATGGAGAAATTCTACCAAACCTTTAAGAAAGATAATTCCAATTGTTTGTAAACTTTTCCGAATCAGACCAAAACAGAAGAAAACTTTTATTTTCTGAGCAAACATAATGCCAAAACCCAACCAAGACTGCACACGCAAGGAAAGATCATCTACGAACAAATGCAAAAATTCAAGATAAAATATTAACAAAAAGAATCCAGTATCATACTTAAAAATATCCCTTTCATGTGGACTTAATTCTAAGAATGCAAGAATGTTTTAAAAACAAAATATCTATTACTATACTTCACAATATCAATAATTAAAAATATCATATGATCATTTCCACAGGTGATAAAAACTATCCAACAAAATCAAGATCTATTCATAATTTTTTTAAAAACTCAGTAAAATGGAAACTTTCTTAATATTACAAAATATATCTATCACAGCTAAAAAGCAAGTATCATGCTTAATGGGGAAATATTAGAATGATTCCTATTAAAAGCAGGAAATAAAGACACCTCTGTGCCAGTTGTCAATGCAGGAGGAAGGGGGCTTTTCTTCCTGGTTCTAGAAAGAAAGAAAACTCCTACTGCAAGGTCTGTTATTGGTGGGTATGTGGAAACATTGGATGGAGCACTTCCCCAATGGTCTTCTGTGAAACATCTGAGAAGACTCACTGCCCTAGCTCGGGTCCGATGACCTCCTTCCCCTGACCCCCCTGATTTGGAAACAACACCTTAGACCCTGTCCCTGCAGTGTGCTCCCTGGGTCCACTAACCCACAGCCTCAGCTCTGACTCTCTCTGTGCACTTACTTACCAGACTCAGCTCGCTTGGCCCCTAAGAGTTGTTTCCTGTTTGCATTTCTAGCCACAATTCTCTGCCATGGTTCCTTGCTCTACAATCTCAGCCCACCTGTGTCCTGGAGAGGTGCTTCCTACTTTTCCAATGACTGTGGACCAGCTCTGGACTTCTCTATCCAGTGAGCTCCAACTACATATTTTCCAATGAAGTCTGATACCCTGACTTGGGAAGAGACCCTTCTAAGTTTGCCCTTTCTTAGATACTCTCCCTCAACACCAGGTTACCCTTTGGCATTCTTTCTATGTGTTTAGTGTTCTCTCCTGTACCAGTTTATAAAATTCTTTATACTAAACTTCCTCAGTTTAAATTACTGTGTGGTTTCTGTCACCAATTTTGATCACCATAATTATTTAAAAATATGTTGGATGTACTGGCCAATATAATTATAAGTAATAAAAAGACACTAGAGGTATAAAACCTGGAAAAAGAGTAATACTAGGACTACTTATTCATGATGTCATTAAAAATCCAAGAGAGTTAACTAAAAATGCTACAAAAATAAGACAGTTCATTAAATCATAAGATATAAAATTAATATTTATCTATCACTGGCTTTCATATTTAAAACTAAATTAGAGGGCATATGTAATAAAATAATAAACACATTACAGTAAATATAAAAAAGAAAATACTTAGGAATAACTGCAATAAGAAACATACAAAATATATGAAAAAAATTTTAAAACATTTGTAAGTTACATAAGCACTTGAACTACTGTAAAGTGATTCGATGTCCTTATATAAGAAAACTCAACTCCCAAATAATTTTAATTAATTAAATTAATTATTTTAAAATCAGTGTACTGATAAACTATTCTTCAAGAGCAACATGATCAAGAATTATTATTAATATTTTTACAACTAGATAAGGTGGTAATTTTTTTTTTATTTCTAATACTTTATTGGGTATTGGGAGACAGTTATTCGTAGTTTGATGTTTATATTTAGAAACATGAATTATCCATGTTTCTAGTTTTTTTTTATTATTTTTATTTTGTCAATATACAATGTAGTTGATTATTATGTCCTATCACCGAAACCTCCCTCCCTCCTCCCTCTTCTCCCCCCTCCCCCCCAAGTGTGTCCCCTCCCTTTGCTTGTTGTAAGAACTTCAAAAAAAAATTGTGCTTGTTATATCTTCCTCTCCCCGCCCCGTTTTTGTTGTTGTTGTTGTTTGTTTGTTTTTTTGTGTGTGTGTGAGAGTGTGTGTGTGTG
>NW_007735764.1:73274-73688 GCF_000696425.1 Galeopterus variegatus | reverse complement strand
GCTAGTACTTCCAACACTATGTTGAATAGGATTGGTGAGAGTGGGCATCCTTGTCTGGTTCTTGTTCTTAAAGAAAAAGCTTTCAGCTTTTCTCCATTCAGGATAATATTGGCGGTGGGTTTATCATATATGGCTTTAATTATGTTGAGATACTTTCCGTCTATACCTAACTTATAAAGGGTCTTCGTCATGAATGATTGTTGAATTTTATCAAATGCTTTTTCAGCATCAATGGAGATGATCATATGGTCCTTGTGTTTGATTTTATTAATATGGTGTATCACATTTACTGATTTGCGTATGTTGAACCACACTTGCATCCGTGGGATGAATCCCACTTGATCGTGGTGAAAAATTTTACATATGTGTTGTTGTATTCTGTTCGCTAATATTTTATTGAGGATTTTTGCATCT
>NW_007735764.1:70600-70963 GCF_000696425.1 Galeopterus variegatus | reverse complement strand
ACCCATTTTTTTCCTTAAACATCTATGATCTGAGTGAAACTTTGCTATTATTCCAAATAGTGACTTTTAGTTACCTGTGTAGTAAAATTTGTGTTCCTTAAACTTTCTTTTAGAAATTTAAAAAGAAAGATTTAAGAGAAACTTATTTTTAAAAAGGTGTTATTTAGTATTAAGTATTATTTATATTGGTTGCTCAGCTTGGTTTCTGTTAACACAGGGATATAACAATTACTTCACTGGATCTTTATAATTGTATTTGTCTTTAGCTAGCTTCCTAGTTTGTAAAAAAAACAAAAATACTTTTTTTTTTTTTTTTTCTTAAAAAGATGACCGGTAAGGGGATCTTAACCCTTGACTTGGTGT
>NW_007735764.1:66363-68880 GCF_000696425.1 Galeopterus variegatus | reverse complement strand
GTCTGTGAATGTGTCTATTTCCTTAACTTAATAGGTTGGCATGTATATGGACTCTTGCAGCGTTCTGATAAGAAGTATGATGAAGCTATTAAGTGTTACCGAAATGCCCTCAAATTAGATAAAAATAATCTGCAAATTTTGAGGGATCTCTCTCTTTTGCAGATCCATATGAGAGACCTTGAAGGTTACCGAGTAAGTACATTAGTCTTAAATGTAAATATTTTGTGATAGATTTAATTTAAAATCATGTGAATTCAGAGTGAGATGAGCATAAGCCAGGATCATGTAGATTTGATTGTTCATTATAGTGTGTAGTAGAAGGGGAAAGTCACTTGGGACCTTCACCCTCAATAATAATTAAGGAACTTCATACTTGAGCATCAAAAAACAATAATTGTTTATTTACTTAATGCTTGTTTAAAAACTAGAATATCTGTGTGCAAATGCTGTACTAGATTCTTGTGGGTTTGACAGTTACAAATTTGTTAAACTATTAGAGCTTTTATAATTGAAATCCAAACATAAAGATTAATTAGCTTTCTTATTATGGGTTAGTAAATATAAAATAATGTGAGAAGGATTGCCGTAAATTACTCTGTAGTTGAGACCTGTTTAGACTCGCATCTTCAACTTTCTGCCAGGCATCTTCATATGCTTATTCCACTAATTTCCTAGAATCACGATGTCCAGAATGGAGTTCTGTCACTTTCTTATGTGAAGGAGGCCACCAAGTTTTAACAGTTCTCTTTAAATAAATTCTTTATTTACTTCTTACTTTTGTCCTTCTCCTGCCATATAAATTTTTATTAAGTTTGGCTCTGACGAACTTAATAAAGGTGCCATTCATCAAGGTGTGTGGTTTTTTTCTTTAACTGTACTTAGCAGCCTGGGTGTGGTGGGAATTAAAATCAGTTATTTTTAGGAATGAGGCATAGAAATTAATATTGGCAAGACAGTGGCTGCNAATTTGGTGTGCCTACCTCTGTGACTGCTCAGATGGCCCTTAGTGTTCTATGTGTGTGTTTCCCTGGGGTCTTGGGTCTTTCCGGGAAGCTTCCTTTCTGGTCAGCTCTGGGAGTTCTCCCTGTTCCTTGTGTTCGGGCCCTGGCAGCTGGATCCTGTCCTGCCGGCCTGACAGGGTGTGTGAGATCTGTAAGTCTCCGCCTCGCTATCTGGGCATTTTCTCTCTCTGTGTGCACTCGGTGGGGCCACCCAGAGGGTGCATCTTTTTTTCCGAGACTCCTCCTCCTTTGCCGGATCCCTCCCCTCTCTGTGCGCTCAGTACAGGGCTGGGGCGTGTCTTCTGCAATCCTCATCTCTCAGGCCCGCCGGGCCCAGAAGGGGTCTCAGGCCTCCGCCACGGACACTGTGGCCATTCCTGCGGCCCTGGTCAAGGCCCTCTCTGGGCTTCCCACCGTCCCCCCGGTATTTCGGCCCCCTGTGTGGTTGAGTTATCTCCCACACCAGGGTGCGAGCCCCCCGGGGGAGGATCCCACAGCACACAGTTCCTCTTTGAATCCCCCCAGCGTGAGCCGGCTCGGCGCCCTCAGGCCCTCAGCTCTCGGTAGGTTCAAGCAGGCTCGGGGGCACCCCGGTCACCCCTCTCCCAACCAGACATCAGTCTGGGGTTCTTCCGAACTGAAGGCCACAGAGATGGTATCTGCCTCCCGGAAGCAGGGATTTTACCTGGGGCCGAAGCCCCAGGTGTGGTGGAGTGACAGTATGGCCGGGATCCTCTTCCCTGCCCTCCTGACGCTGGCCAGGGGCTCTCCACGCCCCCAGCCCCGCCAGAGATCCGCGGGTGGAGTGGGATTGGTGGCCGGTCCACAGGCCCTGGGGGGCCCCGCGCTAAGGCACACAAGTGGCACGGCTCAGTAAGAAGCCGCGCCAAGCGAAGATGGCTGGTCTGCCCGATCTGAGCCAGCCAGCTCCGCCCCCACCGGATAAAATGGAGGCAGCGGTGGTGCCGGCGCCTAGCCTGGTGTGGTAGGCGGGAGCCGGGCAGTCGTTTGCCCCACAAGCAGGGCTGGGCTGGGGGTCACTCACAGAGCTCCCAGAGCTGGGCCGGTCCCGTGCCTTCCTCTCCGTCTCTGCGTCGCTGCTGCCCTCTTTCCTGGCCTTTGTTGCCTCGGGCTGCTCGCTCGGTCTCCCGGCGCGTTTGGGGCGCTCTCAGGAATCTCCTTTTGTATCGGCCCTAAAACCTCGAGACTGTAGTTGCTTTTTTTCGTTGTAGATTAGTTGATCAGTGATTTATTCGTTTTTTGTTGCTCTTGGAGATGCAAATAGTACTCTGGCAGCACAGCGCACACTTTTCAAGCTCGCTCTGTCTTCTGGCACGCCCGCTCCAGACCTGTCGCCATCTTGCTCCTCTGCCTTATTAGCTGTGTTCTAACCAACTGAGCTAACTTGGCCAGCTCCGTGAACTTTTGAAGTACCCTCATATTAGAGTGATCGTCTTTGGAGTTAGACCAGAGTTTGCAACTAAGCTAAGTGGCTTGTAAGCAAGTATTTTGGATT
>NW_007735764.1:64896-65675 GCF_000696425.1 Galeopterus variegatus | reverse complement strand
TTTGGAGTTAGACCAGAGTTTGCAACTAAGCTAAGTGGCTTGTAAGCAAGTATTTTGGATTCTTGAGTTTGTTTCCACATCAGTAAGTGGAGGTAATGACACCTCACCTACCTTAAGGAATTGTTATAAGAATTGAGTAAGATGTAATTAGTTTTGTACAGACACATTGTAGTTGCTCAGTAAGTGACAGTATTTTTGTGTGTGTGTGTGTGCATGCTTTGGTATCATTCTTGTAGTAAGTTAAAAAGTAAAGGCTTTTTACAGTTTCTAGTATTTTTCTGTTATATAATATACTTCTGGTATTTTGAGTTAAAAAATTCTGTGGCAGTATTAGTGGACAGTTAGATTCCCTATTCATTAAATATCTTTTTTTGTTGTTGTCTGTAAAAGTGAAAATACTCAGATTCTAGACCATTTTGGCAAGGAGTAGATAACAAAAAGTGCACTTCATGTTGTAAGTTATGTAAATTGATATAAAACCTTTGTGTCACATAGTTTTAGACCTAACTTTGGATCTTGAATTTAGAATTTATATGATGCAATGAAAAGTTGCTCCACTGTATATATATTTTATAAAATGACTTTTGTTTGTATTTCTTTACAGAAATGTTATGAACAGAAGCAATACAAAAATGGCCTCAAGTTTTGCAAGATGATTCTTTCAAACCCAAAATTTGCTGAACATGGAGGTATTGTCTCATCTGTGAGAGATTACTTTGGGAAAATCTAATTAGAAAATCCAGACAGATAGGATTCTTTTTTTAAAAAAGATGACTGGT
>NW_007735764.1:62369-63722 GCF_000696425.1 Galeopterus variegatus | reverse complement strand
TGAGAAATGGTTGGTTGATCTATTGGGGAAAAATTGGATGAAGTGTATACCAGTATTTTTAAAGATCTGATTTCCTTTATTACTTTGAATAGAATTTAAGTTTATACCTTGCTTTCCCATATATAAAATTAGGACAATATTTATAACACAGAACTAGTATGAAGATACAGTTACTCGTATTTTATTCTTTGGTGGATGTGTTTTTATATATCTGCTTTCCTTTATATATAAATATGATACTACAGGTTGAAGAACCCTTATCTGGAATGCTTAGGAACAGAAGTGTTTCATATTTTTTCAGATTTTGGAATATTTGCAGAATATATATACCAGTAGGGCATCCTTAATCTGAAAATCTGAAATCTGAATGCTCCAGTAAGCATTTCCTTTGAGCGTCATGTCAGCCCTCAAAAAGTTTTAGATTTTGCAGGATTTTGGATTTTCGGATTGGGATGGGGTGCTCAACTTGTACTGATTTACCATTAGATTGTGTACATTGATTGAGTTGTATTTCTAGTACTGGTGTTAATAAAATGTATATTTGCTTGTCTCACCCTTTTTCACTGGTAGTGTTTGTTATTAGGATGATCAGGTTAGACATGCAAATTATGGTCCTGTAGCATAAGCAGAAGTAGTTGAGGTCTCTGAATATCAGACTTGAGTAACTGTTGAGACCATCTTATTGGGAAAATAGGCTGACCTGCTTACCTTTCTAATAACATTTAGAAGATTCTTTGAAGAAAAAGGAAAGAAGTCTTTATTTCGAAGAATTTTAGAAATTTAAAGCTTGTTTTCAAGCTTTTTAGCTGTAGGGACCCTTATTCAAATGAAGGCTGTGGGGAGGTTCAATATATAAAAAAAATAAAAGAAGGTGTTTGGTTATAGGGGTCTGGGCTACTGGATCACAATGTTCTAAAAATGACAGAGTCCACAGATATCAATTTGAAAGCCATTGTTCTTGTCTAATTCCCTTCTTGTGGACTATTCAGAGAATTATTTCATTCTAAACCTTCTTTCATTAACTTCCTAACATTTTCTTGGGTTGCCACTCCCTTAGTACAGTGTTGTACTTTTGAAATGCAAGCTGATGTTAATTAACCTAAGCAGAATTAGTTGGAATAAACTTACTGCCAAAAATGAAGTCTGTTTCAATATTGAATAAGGTGATTTCTAAACTATGGATATCTCTTTGTTAAGGTGGATAGGGTATTTTTGTGGTGTATAAGTAAGATGGTGATCGATTAGAACTGATCTCAGGTGAAAACTGGAACTGCTGTGGTAGATTTAATTCAACAGGAATTAGATGCCTGCTGCATTAATTTTTTTTTTTTTTTTTTAAAGGTGACCGGTAAG
>NW_007735764.1:60366-60784 GCF_000696425.1 Galeopterus variegatus | reverse complement strand
TAAAGGACTTCGTAATGATGTAAAGAGTCATGTCTGTATCCTTTTGCAGTAGTTAAAAGTTTAATTTCATTTATGTTTCTGTTTACTAGTTTTTTCCTAATTCAGATTGAAAAAAATCTTTTTACTATGAAAAATTTCAGTTCCATGTAGAAGAGAGAATTTAATGAACTGTATGTACCCATGGCTCAGCTTCGAAAATTATCAACATTTTGTAATATTAGTTTCATCCATTCCCTACCTCCTTGTTTGTTTATTGAAGTATTTTAATGAAAATCCCTATAAAGTATGTGTATGTGTTTACCTCAGTTGTGCTTAGTGTTGGAGAAAAGTTATTTTGGTAACTATATGTGACTTGAAACCCATTTTTTTCCTTAAACATCTATGATCTGAGTGAAACTTTGCTATTATTCCAAATAGT
>NW_007735764.1:58047-58348 GCF_000696425.1 Galeopterus variegatus | reverse complement strand
CAAACTATTATTTTATGTATTTAAAAATTTACATGATCGATACACAGGTTTTTCATTCAATATTTTTTGACACACATCTATGTTGATAAATGTAGAGGTAGTTAATCCATTTTTAACTGCTGTATGGTATTCCATTATATAAATAAGCTACAGTTTATCCATCCCACTTTGTCTCTATTAAAAATAGTTCAACAACGAATGTCCTTGTTTGCTATTTCATTGGCCACATTTGAGAGTTTGTCTTAACAGTTGTAGCTCTGTGCATGTCTTCAGCTTTCCTAGGTTTATAATCACTTTAATT
>NW_007735764.1:56785-57618 GCF_000696425.1 Galeopterus variegatus | reverse complement strand
GTTCCAGTTTTAGTATATGTGCTGCTGAAGCGAGCACAGCTTTCTTTTCTTATGTCTGTCTGTCTTTGGTGTCAAGATACTACTAGCCTCATGGGATAAGTTGGGAAGTGTTCCCTCTTGTTCTGTTTTTTCGGAAGAGTTGTGAAGGATTGGTATTAATTCTTTTGTAAACATTTGCAGAATTCACTCATGTTGCCCTCTGGTCCTGGCTATTTCTTTTTGGGAATTTTATTGATTGCTAATTTATTCTCTACTTGCTATAGGTCTTTTCTATTTCTTATTTTCTAGAAATTAGTCCTTTCATCTAGGTTATGTAATTTGTTGCCGTATAGGTTTTTCATAATATTCCCTTATACTTCTTTTCATTTCTGTAAAGTCTGTGGTAATGTCCCTTTTTTCATTCTTGATTTTAGTAATTAGAGTTCTCTCTGTTTTTCACGATTATTTGAGCTAAGTTTTATCAATTTTGTTGATCTTGTCAAGGAACCAACTTGTAGTTTTATTAATTTTCTCTGTGGGTGTGTTGGGCATGCCTTCAACACTCAGCCAGTTTACAACTCTCCCTTAGCTTTCACTTCCTGCTTGTACAGAGTCTCGAGCTCAGCAAGGGGTGAGTCTTAGGACCTCAGATTTTTCCTGAGCAGTTGCACAGCCTTGTGCATGTGTGCGGCTTTCCAGATTCCCAGAAACATTTTGGAGCTTTTCAAAGCCCATATGGGTGCCTCATTTTCCAGATTTTTGGTTAGTCTGTTGTTTGCCCTGACTGTTATCCATTGTTTCAGGCACTGTAAAAGTAAAACACTTGTCCGTAATTGTTTTTGACAAACACCCCT
>NW_007735764.1:54031-56172 GCF_000696425.1 Galeopterus variegatus | reverse complement strand
ATTGTTTCAGGCACTGTAAAAGTAAAACACTTGTCCGTAATTGTTTTTGACAAACACCCCTGTCCCCCAGGGCTTTTTGGTCTAGGCAAGCTCTGAGTTAGCTTTGTATGTGTGGTCTTCCTGGGAAAGACCATATCTGTCAGTTAATTACAGTTCTCTGGTAATAAAGCTTTGAAAGAGGTCTCGCTTCATTCTCTTCTCTCCAATGGCTGCCAAACCGCTTGGAGAACACAGGCTGTTATTTTTAAAGGCCTCCTGTGTAGTTTGAGTATTTGGGATAGGACTAGGGAAGTTAAAACGTTGCAGAGCTCACTGTTCTTAATGATATCCAGTCGTTTTCTTTAATAAATGCTCTTCAGATTGTTGCAAGCCTTTAATTGTCAGAGTTCTGAAAAAACTTGATTCTGACAGTTTTTGTCATTTCTTTCTTTGCTTTTATGCAACTTGAGTTTTTGGAGGTCCTTACTCTGCCATTTTCCTGACATCATCCTTTATTTTCTTTTTTGGGGGGTGGCTAGACAGTAAGGGGAATCTGAAACCTTGACCTCTCTGTATTTTCTTGAAGAAAACTTTTTCTTTGACAGATTACTCTAAAAGCAAGGTATTGTCTTTTTTTGGAATGATAGGCAAGTTAATTTTACCTGCTGGAGTGATAGACCTTTCTCTTTTAATTTATCAAGTAATTCTCAATACTGATCCCAGACAATGACAGTCCTTAGCAAAAACTGGTAGATAATGTCTATGATAGATTAGTATATAGCTCTCTTACATCATCTCACCATGTCTTCTTCCCCAGTCTCATATAGTTATTCATATAGCAATAGTTTGGGCTCTTTACGTAGTCTTTATGACATTAGGGAATATACTTATACCTTTGTATCATATGCTAGCAACTCTTTGCAGTATTTCCTTATTCTCTGCTTTGTGAGATGAGGGTATTGAAACATCTGTCCTTCATTTGTACTCCTTTCTCCTCTGCCTTCCAACTTCTGTTATTTCTGATTGCTTTTACATTGTCAAGGTTGATAACATTTAGTGTCTGTTTTATAACAATAAATTCTTATGTTCTTTGTCTACAGGTTTATTTTTTAAAAAATCTTTTTACCTTGAAATAGTTTACTATTCAAAAGAATTTGCAAAAATAGTACAGAGGTACCTACCCTTAACTCAGTGTTCCTGAATGATAATATCTTATGCAACCCTAGCACATTGTCAAATGCAGGAAATTGATGTTGGCACAGTTTTATTAGCTGAGGTACAGACTTTGTTTGGATTTTACCAGTTTTTACATGGTGTATAGTTTTATGAAATTTCATCATGTTTTTGTAGGTTTGAGTACCCAGCTCCGCATCAGGATACATACCATTTCATCACCACAAGAGACTCCCTTGTGTTAACCGTTAGTAGTGAACTTCTCTCTTAACCCTGATAGTGTTATTTAGACTTTGTTATATAAATAGAATCATTTAGTATGTAATCTTTTCAGATTGGCTTTTTTCGCCTCTAATGCCTCTACCTTCACCAGGTTGTTCTGTAGGTTAATTGTAAAGTTGAAAATCACTAGACACTGTTTATATTACTATGACTGTAAGTAAATATTCACCAAGGAACTAATTTTAGTGTACTTTAATTTTCTTTTTTGTATAGGTTTTAGATTTTCCTGGGATTTTAAATTCTTTTCCTCTTTTTTTCTCATACAAATGTACCTTTATCATAGCCTTAGGATTTTTTAGTCTTTTTATTATATTAGGTGTTTTATCAAATCTTTTTTCTTGCAGAACTTTTTTCCCTTAAGCCCAGATTTGTTTTATTCTTTCCTGAAATTTATATTTCCTTTATTTACCTTGTTTGGCTAACATATATCCTTTGCCAATTTTCACCCCCCTTCCCCCCAGCCCCTCCGTCCCTGTAAGAGATCGGGTAACTCTACATGTACTTTCATATGCTAAAACACATAGTGCAGTGCCTAATGCAAACTGGGTTTTCTGTCAGTGAGTGTGAAAATGTTATCTGAATGGAGACAGACCTTCTTTAAAGTTTCCAACTGAGTGCTAGCACTTCTTTTTTTTTTTTTTAAACACAAAAGATGACTGGTAAGGGGATCTTAACCCTTGACTTGGTGTTGTCAGCACCATGCTCTC
>NW_007735764.1:51098-53596 GCF_000696425.1 Galeopterus variegatus | reverse complement strand
CTAAAGGTGCTGGGCCATCTCTAATCTAGTTCTCCACAGAAGGTCTTCTCAGCCATGCCATGTGTATCTTTCCAGATCTGTCTCTTTGTATTCATGTCCATATACAAATAAAGTTACATTCATAAATAATGAGTCAACATATACTTTGTAATAAGAATTCTGACTTGTAAATTTAAAACCAATTTACACATGGATCTAAAATATTCATAATCAGTGTTATTCATTTTAATCATTTTAAGTATGTAGATATATTTAATATTCTCATTTATTGAGCTTGAGCATTTATTCTGCTAAGCACTCTTCTAGGTGCTTCAGGTAAGATGTTTCATTCTTTTTTATTTAAAAAAAATTTTTTTTAAAATTTTCTTTTATCAATATGCAATGTAGTTGATTTTCATGTCCCTTTACCAGTTCCTCTTCCCCCCCATCAATGTCATATAACATCATATCTGTTCACTTGTCTTAACAAGTTCAGGAATTGTGTCTTCACCTCCACCCCATTTGTTTGTATGTATGTTTATTTATTTATTTATTTATTTTTAGCTCCCACAAATAAGTGAGAACATGTGGGTATTTCTCTTTCTGTGCCTGGCTTACTTCACTTAATGTAATTTTCTCTAAGTCCATCCATGTTGCTGTGAATGGCAGTATTTCATTCTTCTTATAGCAGAGTAGAATTCCATTGTGTAGATATACCACAGTTTCCTTATCCACTAATCTGGTGATGGACATTTGGGCTGGTTCCCACTCTTGGCTATTGTAAATAGTGTTGCAGTAAACATGGGAGTACAGGTATCCCATTGACATGATGATTTCTATTCCTCTGGGTATATACCCAGCAGTGGAATAGCTGGGTCATATGGTAGATCTATCTGTAATTGTTTGAGGACCCTCCATACCATTTTCCATAAAGGCTATGCCATTTTGCAGTCCCACCAACAGTGTATGAGGGTTCCTTTTTCTCCACAACCTTGCCAGCATTTATCATTCTCAGTCTTTTGGATATTAGCCATCCTAGCTGGAGTGAGATGGTATCTCAGTGTGGTTTTGATTTGCATTTCCCGAATGCTGAGTGATATTGAGCATTTTTTCATGTGTCTGCTGGCCATTTGTATATCTTCCTTTGAGAAATGCCTATTCAGCTTCTTTGGCCATTTTTTAATTGGGTTACTTGTTTTTTTGTTGTAAAGTTGTTTGAGTTCCTTGTATATTCTGGATGTTAATCCTTTGTCAGATGTGTGTGTGTGTGTGTGTGTGTGTGTGTATTTTTTTTTTTTTTTTAAAAGATGACCGGTAAGGGGATCTTAACCCTTGACTTGGTGTTATCAGCACCATGCTCAGCCAGTGAGCAACCGGCCATCCCTATATAGGATCCGAACCCTTGGCTTGGTGTTATCAGCACCACACTCTCTCAAGTGAGCCACGTATATTTTGCAAATATTTCTTTTGCCAATTTTCTAAGAAAGTTTATGGGATACAAATTTCTGAGTCCTTGCATATCTTAAAAGTTCTTTATTCAGTCCTTACATTTGTTAGTTTAGTTGCTATAGAATCCCAGGTAGGTAATCATTATCCGTAGAAGTCATAATGTGATTAGTGTTGCCAATAAGGAGTCTGATGCCTGGTTGTTATTCTTTTTTTTTTTTGGCTTCTGGTGTGTGTGGACCTGAACCCTGACCTTGGCATTACATAACAGCACACTGACCAACTGAGCTAACTGGCCAGTTCCCTGGTTGTTAAAATGGATCCTTTTAAGTGATCTGTTGTGTTTTCTTTTTTCTCTCTGGAAGAATCTTTATTTTTGTGTTTTGAAATTTTATTAGGATATGTCTAGATATTAATCTTTAGTAAATCACTGCACGGGGCACTTAGTGGACTTTTTTATCTAGAGAAATAGGTTTTTGAGCTATCAGACTTTATCCTGGATTGCTTCTTTGATTATTTTTTCTTTTTTTTTTTTTTGTATTTCTTCTGTTTGGAACACTTACTAGTTTGATAGTGCCCTCCTATATTGTCCCTTAATTTTTTTCATCTCTTAACTTTTGTTAATCTTTTTGTCTTTTTATTCTACTCTCGGTACATTTCTTTGGTTTTGTTCTTGCTTTTAAATTTTATTTGAGGTTAAAAAATTTTTTAAAGTTATTTGAAAATATCACACATTAAAATGGACTTTTAAAAAATGTATAGTTCTGTGAATTTTAACACATGTGTAGGTTCATGTGACTACCACCACCACCCCAGTCAGGAATGAGTTTGTTTTTAATCCTTTTATTAAAATTATTTGGCAATCATGTTTTTAATTTTAAAAGATCTCTTTTTGTCATTTTTGTTTTTCTTTTTTTTCCTTAGAATCCATTTCTCTAGGCCTATTTACTATTTTTGGAGAAGAGCTCTCTCTCCTTTTTGGGTAGGGTGAACTCCTGGTTACAGGTTCTTGTACATTTGGGCTTTGGCTGCAAAAAAGCTTGCTGAGATTTTGATAGAAATCGCATTGAATT
>NW_007735764.1:46930-50502 GCF_000696425.1 Galeopterus variegatus | reverse complement strand
TTTTTTCTCATATTCCTAAATATTTTGTTCTTTTTGGCGCTATTGTGAATGAAATTGTTTTAATTTCATTTTTGGGTTCCTTGCTAGTATATAGAAATATAATTTATTTTTATATATTGATCTTTTATTCTGTGACCTTGCTAAACTCCTTATTAGTTCAAGTAGTTTTTTGGTAGATTCCTTAGGATTTCAGTCATTTTTATACTTGGCTGTAGGATCTCGCTGATCTCTTCACTTGGCCGTAGACAGAAGTCCCACCTCTTTCTTTTAAAAATGTCCTATATTAATCTTCTGTGCTGTTAAATCACTCTTCTATGTGTAACTGCTTGTGGGTTGCTTTCTTATGTCTGTGTGAATGACTCTTTCAATAAATACCTATAACTGCTTTATGTTAATTATACAAATAGGTAAGTTGGTCACTCTTTTTCAGGTTCCTCCCAACAAAATAGACTATGAAAATAGCGAACTGATATTATACCAGAATCAGGTGATGAGAGAAGCAGATCTATTTCAGAAATCTTTGGAACATATAGAAACATATGAGAAACACATATGTGATAAACTTTTGGTGGAAGAAATTAAAGGTAAGTTGACTTGCTTTTTGGTTTTTTTGGCTTGTTTTTGGTACCGAAACCTAGGACCGAACACCAGCTTTTTCTTTTTTTAATGGCCTCAATTAAAAGAACAAAAAGTGTATATTCTGTCCTAACACTTAACACTTGTTATGTATCAGGCAGTGTTTTAAGCACTTTATTATTAGGCCATTATTAATTAATTCTCATAACAACCCGGTGATGTGGTCGATATATCCATTTTAGAGATGAGGGTGGATGAGGAACAGAGAGATTGAGTGACTTTCCTAAAATCACAGGTTAGTAAACTGGGTAGTGCTGGGTTTGAGTATAAACTCTATTCTCTTAAGCAGTATGTCACACTGCCTTCATATCAAATAAACACACACACATATATATATATATCTCCATATATAGTAAAATACAATGAGAATAGTAAACGGTGACACAGGTATCATCCTGGAAGCGCAAGAGTCATTTATTTTCATTAACAGGCTAATTAGGAAGGCAATATCCCTATGAATAGTTTTAATAATGTTCATCAACAAAGGGTCAAACAGAATTTTTCACAAACATTTACCTATCAGTTACCCATTCTCTGGGCAATACTGTATTAAGTAGAATGTCCAGCTAGAATAATAGTTTAGACCTAAGATTTCATTCAGTTGCAGGACCTCTAAAGCTTAATAAAAATGGTAGCTAACATTTTTTTTACTCTTCCTCTATTTCAGAGTATGGTAATTACTTAAACTGCTTTATTTCATTTAATTTTCTTTTTAGCACTTTTAAGATGAGTACCATTTTATAGTTGAGGAAAATGAGGCTTAGAGAGGTTAAGGACTTGCCCAGAGTCACCCAGCCTTTAAAGTAGTAGAGTTAGTTTCTTTTTTTTCCCCCCTGACTGGTAAGGGGATCGCGACCCTTGGCTTGGTGTTATTCGCACCATGCTCAGCCAGAGTGCACTGGCCATCCCTATATAGGATCCGAACCCACGGTGTCGGCGATATCAGCACCACACTCTCCCGAGTGAGCCATGGGGCCGGCCCAGTAGAGTTAGTTTCTAAACACATCAGCACATCTTTCTGACTTCAGAGTCCTTACTTTTGTTTTTTAAATAGACTTTATTTTTCATAAGTTTTAGTTTTACAGCACAATTGAGCAAAAGGTACAAAGTTCTCATATATCCTGTTCCTACACACCCACAGCCTCTCCCACTATCACGTTCTGTGGGTTTTGACAAATGAATAATGACATGTATCTATCATTATAGTATCATAGAGAGTAGTTTCACTCCCTAAAAATCCTCTGTGCCTCTCCATTCATCCCTCCCTCCCCCAGTCCCCTGGCAACCACTTATGTTTTGACTGTTTCCATAGTTTTGACTTTTCCAAGATGTTATATAGTTGGAATCATACAGTATGTAGCTTTTTCAAATTGGTTTCTTTCACTTAGTAATATGCATTTAAGATTCCCCATGTCTTTTCATGAGCCCTTACTTTTAACTGTTATACTCTACTCTTACTTATAAATGTATAATGCCTGACTAATTTAGTTTTTATTGTTATTAATATTAATACCAATATTGGTGACAGCAGTACTTTTCAAATTTTTGATAAAATGTGGATAAGTAATTAAATATTCTGGTCTCTTTCTTGTTCTACTGCCTGCAATTGATGGGAGCAAATAAAAAGGGAATTATTTTTCCTTCCTGATATATTATTGCTATTTCCTGATTAAATCTTATCTCTTTCAGGTTGCTGTTTCTGTGTTTGTCCTGTAGCATCAATAGGGAATAAAGTTATTTTTAAAAAGTAAATATGAGAGACGGCCCTGTGGAGCTCTCGGGAGAGTGCGGCGCTGGGAGTGCAGCGCTGGGAGTGCAGCGACGCTGCAGCGACGCTCCCGCCACGGGTTCGGATCCTATATAGGACTGGATGGTGCGCTCACTGGCTGAGCGCGGTGCGGGTGACACCACACCAAGGGTTGTGATCCCCTTACCGGTCACGAAAAAGACAAAAAAAGAAAAAAAAAAAAAGTAAATATGATATAGTGAGATGAATTCTAGTTAAAAAATTCTGCAAATTGCCTCATAGCCACATTCATTCATTTACTGCTGGTGAGGGTAATTTGGGGGCCGTTAATCTTGAATATATAGCCAATGCTCTATATTGCTTATAGTGACGGGTTATAGTATTATTTTTTTTTTTTTCAGTGAACTTTGCAGGCACAGAGACTATTCGTATTCACACATTCATGTCTTTTGTAGTCACTAGTTAGTGACTCTTTAAAAAACTAAAGATTCTTTAAAAAACTAAAAATAAAGTTAGAGGTTTTCACTTATTTTTTGAATATACATCTGTACTTATTTGTTCTGTGCATTCCTCTAGTAAAAACCTTTGCTTCATGGTGGTAGTAGATAACAGATATTTTTGGAAATGAAAAATATGCTGTTGTCTGTTATATCTAGGGTGAAAACTGGACTGGCCAGAAAATAATTGTGGGGGAATGGGCATGTTTATAGTTAAGTAGCAAATGTTTATGTGTATTCATTTTGTACCAGGCAGTGTTCTTTTTTTTTTAAAAGATGACCGGTAAGGGGATCTTAACCCTTGACCTGGTGTTGTCAGCACCACGCTCTCCCAAGTGAGCCATGGGCCGGCCCCAGGCAGTGTTCTAACTAACCACTTGCTCAAGGTCACAAAGCTAGTAAGTGGTGGAACAGGTAGTTACACCTAGTTCTAGAGCTTGAGTGATCTATAATATATAAATAGTAATGTAGTAGTATATAAAAACCACTATAATATGCTGCCTCCTCCAACATGATGAAAGCTGAAATGGTATGACAAACATTTCAGAGGGTTATTTGAAATAGATTCTTTGGAGAATGGGAAATCTTGGGGACAGGAATTTGGGGTATGTTCTTTTTTTAGAATCTCCCTCTTGGACTAGGTTTGCTTTTCATTATATCTGAGATGTTTAGATCTTTGTTCCTCATACCCA
>NW_007735764.1:42978-46800 GCF_000696425.1 Galeopterus variegatus | reverse complement strand
TCAGTGCTGCGCCCGCCCCTCGCTCAGCCAGTGAGCAGGAACCGGTCTGTATGTGGGATCCTAACCCTCGACGCCGCGCTCCCAAGCGGCGCACTGTAGCAGTGCGCCACCGGGCCGGCCCGAAACTAAGAATTGAATGGAGAATTGTTTAATGTATGAACTAATCAGGAAAGGTACATTGAAATCTTGAAGGAGGAAAGGAGGGATGTTTCTTAAAATTATTTGACAATCTAATTTTGCTATGTAAGGGGGTCTTTAGTTATCTCAAAGGATATTAAAATGTGTATGATGCAATGGTTTTATATTAAGTTAATATCCTGTATGTGTATTTGGGGTGTGGGAGGGAGCCAAAAAGAATGTGTAAATGAATGTTCATTTCTGAAGGCAAGCTGCGACTTAATCTATGTCTAGTTATGTAAACTGCAACATGCCCCAAGGGGAAGCACATAGAGTTCTTTCATAAACATCTATTCGCTAATAATCCCTAGTGAAATCTCTGGGATCAGAAAGATATTTAATGTTGAAATAAAATGAATGTGACTTTAAACTTAATTTTAGGGGAAGTACTGTTGAAATTGGGAAGATTAAAAGAAGCCAGTGAAGTATTCAAAAACTTGATTGATCGGAATGCAGAAAATTGGTATTATTATGAAGGCCTGGAAAAAGCTCTGCAACTTAGTATGTAATGATTTTTCTCCTCTACCTTCTCTTAGCTAGTGTTTGAAGTATAATAAAATGTAAAGTTGTGATAAAACTTGAGAACAAATAATTTTTTTTTTTTTTGGGGGGGGGGAAGATACAAGAGTACATTTTATTTTATTTTATTTATTTATTTTTTAAAAATTTTTATTTTGTCAATATACAATGTGTATGATTATTATGGCCCAGAGAACAAATAATTTTAACATTAGCATTTGTTTTTCCATTTAGTAAAATTATAGGTTAAATATGAGAGTGAAAAGAAATTCAGATATTTACACTTAAGTGATAAGTGCTTACAGTTAATTTTAGGTTCCTTGACTCATTAAAATCTTATCAATTTAGACTAACTAGAGAGATGGGGAAGAAAATTAATTCTCCCTTTCTGAGAAATATCGTAATTATTTAATTCATTAGAGGTCTGTTATGCTCAACCTCTAAACATAGGAATTAGGCCAAAGAATTCTTGCTGAGGGTATGTAGTATATAGCACCAGCATGAAAATTATTCTCTTAATTTCACACCAGGGCAGTTTGTGTAGAGCAACATGTTGTACATCTTTTGAAATTAGATAGCCTTGATCCTTTTCAGAAATCTAGAGTGTTCCCAATTTCCCCTTATATTTTCATAATTAAATGTTGGTAGGAGCAATTATATTCCTAAAATCATACTTACTCATGGATAAATATATGCTTGAAATAATTATGAAACTGGCTCAAGGATGTTGAAACAGCAGAACTTTTAAATTTAAAAAGTATGGTAAGTAGGTAGCTACCCATATTCATTTATAGTAGTATGAGCTATAAGAAAAGTTTATTTATGTCTTAATCATTGTTGTAAATTAATCCAGGGTTTCTGTTATACTTAAAATTTAGCATAGCCTTATAACACCAAGATCATGGGTTCAGATCCCTGTACTGGACACCCATGTTCCTTCTCCCCGGCAAAATAAATTAATACCACAACTTGTTAAAAAACTTTTACTTTCTTAATTATTTCTAAGAAAATAATTAAAGTATTGATTAGGTTGATAATCTATTTGGAAAAAACAGAGCAAAATCATATGCCAGAAAGTTGAAAATGTGAGATAAGTATGATTTTGTTTTTTAAATGATGAGCTACTGACATTGCAATTAAGAAAAGTATTTAAATATTTTAGTAAAATAAATGTAACATATGTCAGGATCCTTGGTTACTATAAAATGTATTAATAAGAAAACTAATTACACTACTTTATCTTTTTAGGTTCCTTAGGACCTTTTCTCCCCCATGGTAAGTTCTGGATCTCCAACTTATGACTTCACATAGGGCATTGAAATGGTTTAGTTTTGTCTTAATGTCAGTTTACCTACACTTATAGGATAAGATTTGTTGTAGCTGGGTTACTGGGGAATTTTCTTTATACTTAACAGCTTGTCATTCTCTAACATTAGGCATAAATATGAGAACTGCTTTTTAAAAAAATACATGCAATAGCCACATGTAAATTTTAGTACAAGGGTCTTTAATATTTTGTGAAGTCTCCAAATTGTTAACAGAATGTGAAAATTATTTTTCACATATCCCAGTTTTTAATTTTCATCCACATTGGAGCTCCAAAACGTATTATTGGGGAAGGAATGAGTCTAAACAAAATCAAACTTTACTTCTTAAAGATTGTAAAGTATTTACAATCTTGATACTAAACACTGCATTTACTATGGAGATATCTTGTTTGCTAGCACTAAGGGGTATTCTTAGGATAATTGTATTTCTGTGGTCTGAGTTAAGATCTACATAAAACCTTACAGGTTGAAAAGAGATTTGCTTGCTTTTTCTTAAAATTCTGCTGTAAATTGTCATATTAATTCTATAAAATAATTCATGTAATTTCTTTGTAAATTATGCAGGATATTATTTTAGAATAATGAACTACACCCAAATGTGCTCTGCATATTGTTGTTGCAGGATAATATATAGTTTTCATATAGGTCCTCTGCGGTTCTGTAAAATTAGGTGGTTATTTAGGGAGAAGAAACAAATTTCTGTCAGTGTATTTTATGTCTTTTGGGAGAAATGATTACTGCTTTAAAGAATCTAGACTCATGGGGTTCTTTATAGTAGAGTTCATTGAAGATTTTAAGTGTCAAAGCTACCGTAGAAATTTAGTTTATCTTTTTAAATATAAAACATTCACAATCATGATTCTAAAACTGTTGCTTCTTTAAGCTTAATCAACAGGCATTACAGACTTACGTGGGGATATATGTAGGCTTCATTTGTTTAGATTCTTTATGTAAAATATGTCATGGAAGGATTTTCTTTTTCATGGGTTATGTGCTAAGGAATATAAGGAAAGTGCAGCATACCTTGAGTCTGTGTGGCTTGTATGTGATTTGCGTTGGATTTAGAATCTGTTGTGATGAAAGATGTTTTGGATTTCTCCAGAGATTGGGTTTAAAATGGTGACTTACTGATTATAGTATTTCAGCACCATAGAGTTTTTAGTATCATTCTTACTAAAATTGAAAGCAGCTTTAATATTAATAATGCAATTTTTATTTATAACATCATTTAAAAAACTTATTAGCGTTTTATCATAGGTGAAATTTTGATGCTAAAAATCTCACACATATTTACTGATAATAGGCACTTTAGAAGAGAGGCTTCAAATTTATGAAGAAATTAGTAAGCAGCACCCCAGAGCAATTTCACCTAGAAGATTACCTTTGAATCTTGTCCCAGGTAATATTAGGATATCTTTTTTAACACTAATAATTATTTACTGAAAGTACTCAACACAATTCATATTTTAAAAACCTTTTTCTGGCATATAATTTACATCTACCAATCTTGGGGGAGGGAGTGATTAGTTATGAATTTATTATGCATATGTTAATATGAGTATTAAACTTCAGTGTACAGCTAAATGTTGGTTAAGTGTCAGAAGTTATTTATATAAAACTGTTTTTCCTATGTGATTTTTTAAAAACACCCTATTTAGAAGGTAAATTATTATTATTTTTTTTTTTGTTAAATGTTTTTCCTATGTGATTTTTTAAAAACACCCTATTTAGAAGGTAAATTATTATTATTTTTTTGTTAAATTTTTATTTTGTCAATATACAATGTATATGATTATTG
>NW_007735764.1:41749-41978 GCF_000696425.1 Galeopterus variegatus | reverse complement strand
GCGGGGGCAGCGCCGAGGGTTGCGGTCCCGTTGCCGGTCCCCGGTCTGGTACGGGGGCAACACTGAGGGTTGCGATCCATTGCCGGACACGGAAAAAGACAAAAGACGAAAAAAAAAAATAAAAATAAATTTTTATTTTGTCAATAAATGTATATGATTATTGTGGCACATCACCAACACCTCCCTCCCTCCTCCCTCTCTCCCCTCCCCCCCAAGAATGTCCTTTCCG
>NW_007735764.1:35914-41629 GCF_000696425.1 Galeopterus variegatus | reverse complement strand
GTTTTTATAGCTGAGTAATATTCCATTGTGTATATATATAGAAGGTAAATTAAATTCCCTAGAATTGATGACAAATTATATGTAAGGTACTATGATTCAAGTTGTAGAAGTTTTGAAGTTTTATATCTTTTTTTCAGAGCATAAATTCAAAGAAAGATTGTGAGCTCTTTCTGCCTTCCACAGTGTTTAAGATTATCACCATTCTCTTTGAAGGCCTCTCAGAGTTAACCACTTTCCTTAATTTTGCTTTTTATCATGTTGTTGCATTTATTTGTAGAGCTCTGTGTATTTTGTATGCTTAAAATACACTGCTTTTGTACTTTATATAAATTGGAGTACTATGGTATGTATTTTGTAATTTGTCTTTCTCACACAATATTATATTAATGACCTTGAACCAAGTTATTGCATGTAGCTGAACTCATTTACTTTAGGGCTGTACAGGAGGTGGAGAGTATATTAGTTCTTCAGATAGTAGCATCTTTGATGATGATTTTATAAACAATTGTGCATTTTTATTAAAGTCTTTATTTTTTGTTGTAAGTGCTTAGATTATGAATGATTTATTGGGACTTCTGGCATTTCTTTTGAAACAAGTCAGCCTCTAGAAAGCTAGTAGAATTTTTAAAGTCTATTCAAGGGGGTGGTAGTAGAATGGAGTAAATTTTTTTTACTTTGTAAAATTTTACCCTCATTTACAGTGGAAATATTTAAATAATTGGGTTATAATTTTATTTTTATCAAAAGATTCATGAAAATTAAAAATTTTTAATTGACTCACTTGAAAAAATATATGAAATGCCTTTTAGAAATGTATTGGATTAGACAGTATATAGGAATTCAGTTTAAAAATTTATTTTCCACTAGTGCATTTCAGTTCCACAGGTGATGAATAGTATTCTTATTCTTCCTTTTTTGTTTTGGTCTTATAGAATACTGTGAGCAGATTTTCCTAATGTTTTCCAGGGACCATTAAGTCCAAGTGGGTATTAATAGGCTTGATGGGGAGGGTGCTGGTGTGCTGGGATATTCTTCAGTCAAGTAAATTTGGGAAACTTCAGGTTAAACATAACAATCAGATTTCTACAGGACTTCTTAGAGCTTTTAGTATACCCATTGTGAATTTCCAGGATGGGAGTATACTGGGCAGGGAGGAGCACTTCCTTAATAAAACTGTTTTATGGAAGATGTTTAGGCTCACATTTTTGTATCTCTTCCTCTTCCTCTTTTTTAAATAAAAAAGTTTTGAAATACAATACATATACTATAAAATTCACCTTTTTAAAGTATGCAACTCAGTGTTTAGTATATTCATAAAGTTGTGCAACCATCATCACTATCTGCTTACAAAAAAATTTCAGGACTCCAAAAAGAAACCCTATACCTATTAGCAGTCACTCCCCATCGTCCCTCACCATCAGCACCTGGCAACCACTGATCTTTCTGTACTTATGGATTTGCCTATTTTGGATATGTCATTTAAATGGAATCATATCATGTGTGGCTTTTGTGTCTGGCTTCTCCTTTTATAGTCTCAAGGTACGTCTTGTGTTTCACAATGTGGGTGGGGATATTCTCTTAGGAGCTTTAAAATGCTTTCATGCACTTCTTAGGAAAGAAAGAAATTGTTTAGCTTTAAGATTACAGACAAGACTGCTTTGTTTTATTNTGCATTTCAGTTCCACAGGTGATGAATAGTATTCTTATTCTTCCTTTTTTGTTTTGGTCTTGTAGAATACTGTGAGCAGATTTTCCTAATGTTTTCCAGGGACCATTAAGTCCAAGTGGGTATTAATAGGCTTGATGGGGAGGGTGCTGGTGTGCTGGGATATTCTTCAGTCAAGTAAATTTGGGAAACTTCAGGTTAAACATAACAATCAGATTTCTACAGGACTTCTTAGAGCTTTTAGTATACCCATTGTGAATTTCCAGGATGGGAGTATACTGGGCAGGGAGGAGCACTTCCTTAATAAAACTGTTTTATGGAAGATGTTTAGGCTCACATTTTTGTATCTCTTCCTCTTCCTCTTTTTTAAATAAAAAAGTTTTGAAATACAATACATATACTATAAAATTCACCTTTTTAAAGTATGCAACTCAGTGTTTAGTATATTCATAAAGTTGTGCAACCATCATCACTATCTGCTTACAAAAAAATTTCAGGACTCCAAAAAGAAACCCTATACCTATTAGCAGTCACTCCCCATCGTCCCTCACCATCAGCACCTGGCAACCACTGATCTTTCTGTACTTATGGATTTGCCTATTTTGGATATGTCATTTAAATGGAATCATATCATGTGTGGCTTTTGTGTCTGGCTTCTCCTTTTATAGTCTCAAGGTACGTCTTGTGTTTCACAATGTGGGTGGGGATATTCTCTTAGGAGCTTTAAAATGCTTTCATGCACGTCTTAGGAAAGAAAGAAATTGTTTAGCTTTAAGATTACAGACAAGACTGCTTTGTTTTATTTTTCCTTTTTGGAACATGGTGCTTCAAATTTACACTGCCTAGATTTATTTTCATAGTCAATAAAGCTAACATGGCAGTACATGGTAGGAAATACATTTTTACTGAAAAAGTCTGGAACCAACTGTTGATTATAAAGTGCAATTTAGGTTAAAGTAGAATCATCCTGTACCCTCTGGGACATTTTGCCTTTGAAATGCTAAAAGGATCTTTTTATAAGATAGGTTCCAGGTGTGGGGTCTGATGACATGGGCTTCAAGGTCAACATAACTGTGAAGTTCTGACATACATGTTTTTTATAAAGCTCCAGTGAATATATACACAATTTTGCAAATAATTATATCTGTGCTAAAACTGAATGTTTCATGCCTCTTTTTGCCTATCTAGAAATACTTTCATGTGCAATAAGAAAGGCATCTTAGCATTATCAAGAGCAATAAGATCTTTTCTAAGAAACATGATGAAACTTGAGAATGCAAGTGAAAGTTTTGAAAAAGGCTTTTCAAATTTTAGATAAAAAGGCTTAATACCTACAGAGCAGTGAACATAGCAGAAATTCTGGGGAGATTTTCCAATACCCTGAAATATTAAGTGCTGTGAAAATAATGTAGGGATAAAGCTACTTTTCAAAATAACTAGTTTAATTCATTGTGTTCTCCTGTTCTTCACTGGCTGAGGGGTGAAGAGAGGGAAGGAGAAAATCCAGATTATTAAACATAATACTAATTAAATTTTGCTCCATTATTTAGAATGGATTTCCAGTGAATCATAAACAGTCTGATCTTGCTGTTTATGCTAATTATTTTAGCAGTGGTTTTTGGGACAAATTTTTATGTGAATCTATGCTACACGTCTAGAGAAGAACTAAGCATAGTATCTATGCAGTCAGATAACCTGTTTTGTGATCTGTAATGCAAAACAGGCACATAATGACTAATGGGTTTTTTTTCCCCTAGAGACTATGGAGGTACAAAGAAGGCAAAATAGGAAAAAGGAAGATAATTGTTTTTGTTAAAAGGTTTTTTTATACATAAAGAAAAAAATTATAAGATGGATAAGTAGTAAGTAATTTTGAGGTATGGTATGTGACTGAACAGTTGAGTAGCTGTGTGTAGGCTTCTGTTTAGATAATACATTCATGCAGTTCCAACGCGCCTCGCTCAGCCAGTGAGCGGGAACCGGTCTGTATGTGGGATACGAACCCTCGGGTGAGAGCGCCGCCGTGCTTCCCAAGCGGCACACCATCCAGTGCGCCACCGGGCCGGCCCTAAAAGGTTTTTTTATACATAAAGAAAAAAATTATAAGATGGATAAGTAGTAAGTAATTTTGAGGTATGGTATGTGACTGAACAGTTGAGTAGCTGTGTGTAGGCTTCTGTTTAGATAATACATTCATGCAGTTCCAAATTAAAAGAGTACAAAAGGATTTATAAGTGAAGTCTTTTTTCCTGTCTCTGTCTCCTGGTGGCCATCGAGTTTCCGTCCCTAGAGATATCCATTGTTATCAGTTCATTGTGTAGTCTTCCAGAAATACATTGTGCTTATACAAGGAAAAATGTGTGTCAGGTTTGTATACAGCTTTCCTTTTCTCTCTCCCCTTTTTACAAAAGTGGTAGCATGGTTGCTCTGCACTGAGTTTTCACTTAACTCTGTATTTGGAGATCAGTCCTGTACCAGCGCATAAGGAGCTTCCTTATTCCTTCTCATACCTGCAGTCCCAATAACAGTTTAATAGGAAAAGAGACTTTTAATATTATGGATACGTGACAGTTGAGTATATTGTCTTTTCACTCAAATCTGCCAGTAGGATCTGAATAGAGTGAGAAAGTTGACCAAGAAGAGGAGTTCAGAGTAGCTTCTGACATGAAGATAAAGTGCCTGTTTTCTCAGTGAGTGATAGCAAGTATGGAAAAATGGTATCTTAACTATAGAAGTATGTATGATAGGTGTGAGATGTTGGACAGACAACAATAAACATTTGTTGAGCGATTATGCACCAAACACTTTACTGCTATACACTTACCTTGTTTGGGCCATCCAAGAGAACTGTTGAGGCCGATGGTATTGTTACCCTCACTTTACAGTGGAGAAGTGGAGGTTTTCAGTGGACAAGTTATTTACCCAAGTTATTTGTGTCACACACAAAATAAGTAGAAGAATGAGCTTTCCTCTAAGCAACAGCATCTCTTACTGGCTACCACAATACCGTTAACTTTTGCTTTATACTAGAGAATGTGCTGGGAAGATTTGATCTCTGCATCTACTTTTAACTTTTAAGGAAGTAATGTATATTTAAACCAGGGTGAAGTTTTGTGTTGTCTTGGTAATCTGTGATTTTCAAAAGACCAATAATTTGTGTATGGTCTAATGACAGATTAGAGATTATCTGAAAACAATCTTTATAGTAATTTGAGTTAAATTTTTCTTTCAAATTTTAATGACATCTAATTACATTGAATATACATGTTTTGTTTAATATGGTCAGTCACAACAAATAAAAATAACTTTGGGTTGTTGAGTTTTGTTGTGCAGAGTTGTGATTCATCAAGAAACCTTAGGAAGTTATTTCAGTAATCTTACTAATAATAGGCTAGATCATTCATGACATACTCATGTATATATCTTTTTTTCCCCCCAAATGATTGGGTAAATCCATGTCTTTATATATTAACCATTACTTTCAAAAAGTTTATATATCTTTGTATTTAAAATTAAAATTATTTCAATATTTTCTGCTCTCAAAAAGTGATGCCAAAAATTTTTGTAAGGGTTTAATAGTAATAGAATTATTTACTTGATGTTGTAAATAGGGTATTTATTTTAATTCTATTGTTAGAATGCCCCAGGGCTCAGTCTAATGTTTAACATACATTTACTTTACTTTTACTGTTGGTCTCACTTACTAGAATGTTAAGTTCTGTGAGGGCAGGATTTTCTTTAAAAAAAAATGTTTTAATCACTTCTGTATCCCCAATACCTAGAGTAGTGCCTGGTATGTAGTAGGGGCTTGATACAATTGTGGAATAAGTGAATGTTGAAGTAAATCACAAGTTGATTTGGGAAAATATTTGTAAATACCACTTTATTGTTTAAAAAGATCTTTTGGGTACTACTTGAATACAATGCTGATTACAGTACTCTGCTGCAGAGTGATTTATGAGTTGTCTGCAGGATTTTGAGCTGTAAGTAGTGGGCCTGAGTCTGTGCTAGTCAGTAAGAGGTAGGAAAGATACTTGCTATTGAGGCTA
>NW_007735764.1:33575-35538 GCF_000696425.1 Galeopterus variegatus | reverse complement strand
TCTATTGTTAGAATGCCCCAGGGCTCAGTCTAATGTTTAACATACATTTACTTTACTTTTAATGTTGGTCTCACTTACTAGAATGTTGAGTTCTGTGAGGGCAGGATTTTCTTTTTAAAAAATTGTTTTAATCACTTCTGTATCCCCAATACCTAGAGTAGTGCCTGGTATGTAGTAGGTGCTTGATACAATTGTGGAATAAGTGAATGTTGAAGTAAATCACAAGTTGATTTGGGAAAATATTTGTAAATACCACTTTATTGTTTAAAAAGATCTTGTGGGTACTACTTGAATACAATGCTGATTACAATACTCTGCTGCAGAGTGATTTATGAGTTGTCTGCAGGATTTTGAGCTGTAAATAGTGGGCCTGAGTCTGTGCTAGTCAGTAAGAGGTAGGAAAGATACTTGCTATTGAGGCTATATTCAGAGTGGACAGTAGGTTACTTTTACTCTCTACTTACAACTGTACAATTTTGTTTACCTGTCTTTGAAGTATTTCTTGAAGATATTTTGAACTAGATCTAGGGAAACATATAGTTCCCAACTAAGGTTTTTGGTGGTAACAAGAAATAATGCTGAATGACTTTTTGGGTTTAAAATTGGATAAGGGGATAATTGTTTTTCAGGAAGCTTTATTTTTATTTATAAAATTGTTTTAAGAATTGTTTGCATCAATAGAAGTATAACAAAGTACGCTTTTGTTTCTAGGTGAAAAATTTAGAGAACTAATGGATAAGTTCCTGAGGGTTAACTTCAGTAAAGGCTGCCCACCCTTGTTTACTACTTTGAAATCTTTATATTACAATACAGAAAAGGTAAAATTTGGTATTCAGTTTTGCTATAGTCTTTTTACTAACTTAATTGTAGAAAGATTNCACCCTTGTTTACTACTTTGAAATCTTTATATTACAATACAGAAAAGGTAAAATTTGGTATTTATTCAGTTTTGCTATAGTCTTTTTACTAACTTAATTGTAGAAAGATCTCCATGTAAATAATATGCTGTGAAATCATTTAATCATTTTCTCTAGTGTAGTAATATTATTCACCTTATTTTTAGTCTAGTATCAGATGTACTGAAATTACATGCTTGTAGTATAAGTTATATAAAAGGAAATGTCAATCTGAAATTTACAGAGTAAATTTACAGAGTAAAGGGTTTTATAAAAGCACTACGATTATAAAGGTTGTTTATTTTTAACGGGTATACTTTTCTAGTAGGATTTTAAATTTGACATTGTTACCAGAGGTCTGTATTTTTAACTATTACATGCTTAATTATCTATTATTTTATAGTATGATTATATATTTTTAAATTTGTTATGCGTGCTTTTAAAGTTAGAGCATAGATAATTGATTTAGTGCAACAGTAAAACATCATTTGGTCAACAAAATAAATTACTAGTTTTAATTAATTTGGTATGTTTTAATAAATATGGTTTTAGTTATTTCTTGAATAAAGAGAATGATACCCTTATGCTTTTTAAAATTAGAAAATAAGCACTTAAATCTTAGTCATAAATTAGAAAGATAATTAGATAATTAAGTTAATAGAAAGCAAGTTATACTTTTATTGCTTCTTATTTATAAAGGTCTGAAATCTTGTGGTCTTTAATGTAGTCAGAGTTTTTGGAAGTTACTAGTGGAGAAGGAAAAGATTTTATTAGAAGTGCCAAATATTTTTAGTTAAGCCTGTATTTATATTTGTTTAGCTTCGACCTGTAATAATTTGTAAACTAGCAATAATTCTGAATAATAAAATGTTGAAAACAAGGTCAGTGATAGATATAACTCACTGGCATTTTCTTTCCTGCAGCAGCAGGTTTCATAAAAAACTGAAAGGAACAGCTGATAATATCTAGTACCAAATTAGTAAAAAGTGTCACATTAAAAAAAATCTGACAATTAGTTCTTTAATGTCTGTATTTTGCTTTATTTAATTGCAGTGGCTCTGCAGTCA
>NW_007735764.1:30411-33149 GCF_000696425.1 Galeopterus variegatus | reverse complement strand
TGACAATTAGTTCTTTAATGTCTGTATTTTGCTTTATTTAATTGCAGTGGCTCTGCAGTCAATTTTTTGAGAAACAGTGATTGAATCCTCTGAAAACATGTAATATTGCCTACCAATAATTTCTCTAGGTTATTTGACATCTACCAAATTTTTTTTCTTGTTCTTTTCGGCATGGGTGATAGAGCAGAAAAACAAGAGGAAATGTCAGAAATAATAAAAATCTTTTGTATGTGAATTAGAACACTGGTTTTGTAACACTGTGTTGCAGCAATTACTGACTACAGTAGTCATTAAAGGGTTTGTTTCTTTTAGGTGATCACTGAGCTTTCATGGGTTTTCCCAGTTTCCATAAGGGGCTAGCCTTTTTACTTTTTATAAATCCTCCAATATTGATGCAAAGTTACCATCATAACGGTGTTAAGTATTTGTTGGTATTTTATATAGAGCATGGAAATTGCTTTTTTTTGAAATATAATTTTGTTTTTTTCTTTTTACAATACGTGTGCAAATAGCACATCTCAGAATAGTAGAGTGCAGGAGATACAGGATAAGAGATATACAGGGGATTAATAATAGATGTCAGAAAGGTTACCTTTATTAAGGCTAAATCCCTGGTTTGTAGTTTCCATACGTATTCACAAAATTACATTCAAGTCATTCCTTATCAGTACTTATTTCTTAGGCTATGAGAAAAGGAAAAAAATCCAGACAGATTTCGTAGAAAGCCAATCTGGATTAGTCTAAATAATGTTCTCCTTCCATTGGTTCTTATGAAAATTTAGGAAATGACAAAACAGTTGTCCCTTGATGTCAGCATGGGATTTATTCCAGGACACCCCACAGATACCAAAATATGCAGATACTCAAGTCCTTTGTGTAAGGTGGCAAAGTATATGCAAAAACCTATATACATTTTCCTGTAAACTTTAAATTATCTCTAGATTACTTATAATACCTAAAAAATGTAAATAGTTATTATATTATTTTTTGTAATTTTTAAATTATTTTATTGCATTGTTATTATTTATTTATTTATTTATTCCAAATATTTTCTATTCACGGTTGGTTGAATTTGTGGATGCAGAACCTGCTGATATGGAGTGCCGACTTATTTCCTTATTTGGATTTTCCACGTACATTTTATTAGCTATTGGTATCATTTCTACAATAAGTGGTTAAGACCTCCCCCACACTGGGGTCTCCAGAACCACAGAGGGACAGGAAATGGAATTGTCCAGAGCCTCTGTACAATACTAGGCATATAGCAAGGCTTTTTTCTATATTCTTTTGACGAAGTCAGCAACAATTTAGTTTTTACTTTGTTTAGGGACAGTGTTGAATATCAGCACATACATATCACTAAGATTTACAGAAGTTTGGGACATAAACATTTCTATCCCTCTACCGTTTGTTCCTGATGAGGAGGGAGATAATTATAGAATTTCACTGACCTTGAAAATACCTGTCATCTTAGACTTCCTAAAAGCATGGCATGGCATGTGCCTTGGTACAGGATCTGCTTGTTAAAGCCATGTGTCTGAGTCTTATAGCACATGGTCTTAGTGTAGCCCTACTGTCTGTAGTGGCTTGACAGCCACTCACTGACACTACCTGAAATGAAACCTCACTCTAACTTAACACCAACTGTCAATATTTTAGATCTTGGGGATGAAAGTACAGTTGGGGACCATCTTATGGTAGTTTGACTTATGATTTTATGGTGTTTTGGTGGTGCAAAAGCGATATGCATTCAGTAGAAATGTGTTTAAGGTAGGTTAGAGTAATCTATACGTAGGTTAGATGTATCAAATGCATTTTGACTTATGATATAGAAATTGCACTTTTAAAGAAGGCACTGAGGGGCTGGTCGGTTAGCTCAGTTGATTAGAGCACAGCCATATAACACCAAGGTCATGGGTTCAGATCCCCATACCTGCCAGCCCCCCAAAATAGATAGATAGATAGATAGAAAAAGAGAAAGGAGGCTCACTAGTGGTTCACTTGGGAGAGCATGGTGCTGATAACACCAACGTCAAGCATTCAGATCCTGGTGCAGGCCAGCCACCAAAAAAAAAAAGTAAAAGTGCATTAATTTATATAGGAACCTTTGACATCTCTTTAGTGTTAATTTTAAAGCAAGCAACAGGAATGTTTAGCAAGTGCTTTTTTTTCCCCCCCCTTTAAATTTTTATTTTGTCGATATACAATGTGGAAGCAAGTGCTTTTGAGAAGTGAATTAAGCTGCCAAAAACTGAGTTCAAGTTACCTGAGTTTAGTGTAGTGAAACAAGTATAGGAAATGCTTCTTAAGTAATTTTGGCCACATAACATTATGATTATTCATTAGAGCATTTTAAATTTTTCATTTTTTCTAACCAGGAGTGAGACCTGTTTTTAGCTAATGGCTGTTTTTTAACTCTTGAGGAAGGATTTCAAGGTGGTTAAGTACGATAAACAATTATCATTTTGTAACCTTCCAAATCTTAAAGAATAACCTGTTTTGGTAGCCTGAAAATGAAATTGTCTTTTGAAGTTAGCTCGGAATGTGTAGTATAATAGTAAGAAAAGTATTTTTTAAATGTCTCCAGCATTTTAATTTTTTTAGCCAACTGGAGATAGAGTGGAAAGCAATGAGTATCAGACAAGTCTCATACAGTTTTTAAAAAAAAAAAATGCATAAGGGCCGAGCCCGTGGCGCACTCAGGAGAGTGCGGCGCTGGGAGCGCAGCAGCGCTCCCG
>NW_007735764.1:29072-29981 GCF_000696425.1 Galeopterus variegatus | reverse complement strand
CAGCCAGTGAGCGGGAACCGGTCTCCATATGGGATCCGAACCCTCAGCGGGAGCACCGCCGTGCTCCCAAGCGGCGCACTGTCCAGTGCGCCACCGGGCCGGCCCTAAATGTTAAATTTCAGTGTTAGATAAAGCACATACAGATATTTGATATGGCAATTATTTTACTTTTGTCGGTGAGTTTTTGGAGAATCTTAGTTTAACAAAAAAAGAAATTTTCTTTATGTTTTTCCAGCTTTCTTTTCTCTGATGTTGAAATAGTCTTCTCCAAATTCTAATATTAAATATTCTCTCCTTTTATACCAGGTTCTCAGGGGAAAAAAAAATTCTCTCCTTTTATAAAGCTAACAATATATCTATACCCCTTTAAAATTAGATTTTGTTGGGCCAGCCCGGTGGCGCACTGTTACAGTGCGCCGCTTGAGAGCGCGGCGGCGCTCCCGCCGAGGGTTCGGATCCCACATACAGACCGGCCGCTCACTGGCTGAGCGAGGTGTGGGCGCAACACCGAGGGTTGCGATCCCGTTGCTGGTCCCGGTCCGGTACGGGCGCGACACTGAGGGTTGCGATCCATTGCTGGTCACGAAAAAAGACAAAAAGGAAAAAAAAAATTAGATTTTGTTAAAGTAAATTAAATTTTGTTTGTAATACCTATTTGAATATGCTGTGTTGTTCTTAATAGGTAACTTGCTGAGATGACATCCATCTGCTTACTTGTTCTGAAAAGTACCTTTAAAAAATTAATCATTCTTTGAATTAGGCTCTTGGATTTTGTGTTGTCCGTTACCGTTAGATTTATACTCATTGTAATCATGGTGTGATTACATCTGGGTAAATAGGATAGCTACTTTTGGGTTTTACAAATCAGAATTTGTGGATTAGTTTCCAAAGTACATTAAGAAAAAAAAA
>NW_007735764.1:20889-28610 GCF_000696425.1 Galeopterus variegatus | reverse complement strand
TTTAATGGCATCATGGTATATCATAACAACAAAAGCACTTGTTTCTTTCATTAGTTTCATTAATTTTATTAGTTTTCATTTATGTTAGTTTCATTTCATCTCTATAACCTCGTTTTAGGTCTTTATCTTGGCATAGTTTTTTTCTCTCTGTTTTTTCTATGTCTCTTAACTTTGTTTAGAAATTGTCTTTTTTCTTTCAGGGGAATTAGAAAATTATGAATTGTGGAAGATAGTTTTAATATAATTTGAATGATCTATTAATTTCAGTATTAAAACTAAACAGTTTAGGTTGCTATAGGGATTCCAAAATCTTTCATGCTTTACTGAAATACCATTTTTACTGAACATAATGGTAAAAATATTTCTAACTTTATTTTGTGTGGCTATCTCGTCAGTGAAAATATCAATAGGTAATATCACCCTAAAATTTTCTGGTGTTATGTGTTGTTTTCTTCCTATGAGTAATTTTTTTAAAAAGGGATAGTCCCTAGTTTTAAAAAATGACCGTGATACATGTGAAGTGTCCAGATGTTTTCATCTGTATCACTTTGTACTGTAATCTCTTAACATAAGAGATTATGCTTAAAAGAGAATGTGAATCTTTCCGTGAACTTTGTGAAGTACTCTCGTATAAGACTAATATTTTGTGATGGATAGAGAGTCTTATTCTATTTTTTACTTGTTTTATGCAATGGTATGCATTTTTTCTAAGTGTATACAAAGAACCTTACCTAATAATCATTTTGGTTGGGTCTCAGGATCCTTTTGTTTCAGTGTTGGACTTCATATATGAAAATACTCTTCTGGAGTTGTTATGACAATTGAAAAAAAAATTCAAAACTAGAAATAGCTGAACCAACATTGTACTCACAACATCTCCAGCAGTTTAATGAGAGGAAGGTTTTCGTACAATAATATCCTTCTGGTGTTCTAAATCATAATGCTGACAAATTATTTCTGTAATGCTCATAAATAAGCTGTCCAGTGGGGGACAGTGAACCAGATGTTTGACCAACTGTTTCGTGTGGTACACAGCTAACATTTATTAATATGAGGAATTTTATCTTGTTTTTCTGTTGGTATTTGTATAAGCTTGTAGCACTTTGTCCCATCAGCTTCCACTTTATCAAATAGTAAAAGTGCTGGTTAACTTGGCACACAATTTTAAAAATAATTTTTTATCATAAAAGTGCTATAACCACAATATAGAAAATTTGGAAAATGGAGGAAAGATCTAAAAAAAAGGGAGGGAGAACCAAACAAAACCCAATCATAAACTACCAGGTGAATACACAATTTAAGAGCATTTATTGTGTAATTTCTTTCAAGGTTTTTTCTCTGTTGAGTTTATTTGTGGTGTATATATGTAGCCGTAGTCATTTTGACCATAGATTTTTGTTCTTCCTTTTCCCCCTAGCAGTTTCATAGGTATTTACTATGTTGTTATATAGTCTTCATCATCTTCCTTTTTAGTGACTGTTAAAAAATGTTGTGAATATCTTTGCTGAGGATTATTTTCATCTCAGATTCTTAGAGTAACAGTGGGTAAGATGTATGATTTTTGTGGTTCTTAATAAACACTGATAAATTGGTTTCTGCAAAGTTGTAAACACCAATTTGTTTTGCCTGTAGTAGTGTGTGTGAAATATTTCCTGTCTTGTGTTTGCTTTTCTGTGGAGGCTTTTTTGTTTTGTTTTTGTTTTAACATAGGCTAAATATTTAGCGGAACCGGCAGATTTGTCGGTCTTTATTTCCGTTTTGGAAGCTCATCTACTGTTTTAGAACCAGCTTAGTAAATCTTCCTCTAGAGCAGTACTTCTCAATGGGGACATTGGGGAGAGAATTTTGTCCCCATGGGGCTATTTTGCAATGTCTAGAGAGGTTTTTTTTTTTTTTTAAAGATGACCGGTAAGGGGATCTTAACTCTTGGCTTGGTGTTGTCAGCACCACGCTGAGCCAGTGAGCGAACCAGCCATTCCTATATAGGATCCGAACCCATGGCCTTGGTGTTATCAGCACCGCACTCTCCCGAGTGAGCCACGGGCTGGCCCTAGAGAGGTTTTTGATTGTCACCACTGTGGGGGGAGTGCTACTGGCATCCAGTGTGTAGAAACTAGGGGTGTTGCTGAGTATTCTACAATGCACAGGACACCCTCCCACAGCAAAGAATTCCAGCGTCAATATGCTGGGCTAGATAATTCATTGGGGGGCTATCCTGTGTGTTGTAGGATGGTTAGCAGCATCCCTGGCCCCATCAGCAAGATGCCAATAGCTCCCCCACCCCCATATTTTTGTTTTGTTAACAGCTTTATTGAGATATAATTCATAGACCATAAAATTTACCTATTTAAAGTTCAATGATTTTTAGTATATTCACAGAGTTGTGCAACCATCACTGCAGTGCAATAGAAAATTTTCTTCTGAAGAAACTCCATATCCTTTAGCTTTGGTTTCCCCCAACCCTCCCATCCCCCTCAGCTCTAGGCAATCTAGTCAACTTTCTATGTATTTCTCAATCTGGACATTTCATTTAAGTAGAATCATACAGTATATGGCCTTTTTTGTCTAGCTGCTTTTACTTAGCATAATATTTTAACTGACAGTGTGATTCAATACTTCATTCCATTTTATGGCCAAATAATTTTCCATTGTATGGCTATACTGCATAATGTTTATCAGTTGATGGACATTTTGGTTGTTTTCACCTTTTGGTTATGAATAATGCTGCTTTGAACATTNATTTTTAAGATGTCCTGGAAACATCAATATATAGAAAATTAAAATATGTTTATAATACACCCATGCCAGGTACCATGTTGTCTTAATTACTGTAGCTTCAGGATAACTTTTGAAATTATAAAGTGTGAGTTTGCCTACATTATTCTTTTTCAAGATTGTTTTGGCCATTTAAGGTTCTTTTTAATTTCCATTTGAATTTTATGATTGGCTTTTCTATTTCTATAAATAAGCCATCTGGGATTTTCATAGGGATTTTGTTGAATCTGTAGATCAGTTTGAGAAGTATTCTTAATGTCTTTCCATTTATTAACATGGGATGTCTTTCTGTGTATTTAGGTCTTCAGTTTCTTTCAACAGTGTTTTATAGTTTTCAGTGTACAACTCATATGTCTTTTGTTAAACTTATTCTCAAGTATTTCAGTCTTTTTGATGCTATTCTAGATGAAATTGTTTTCATAATTTCATTTTTGGATTCTTCATTGCTAGTGTATAGAAATACAGTTGATTTTTCTGTATTTATTTGTATTCTACACCCCTGCTGAACTTGTTATAGAGGTTTTAATGGATTCCTTGGGATTTTCTATGTGCGGGATCATGTCATCTACAAATAGTAAATTTTACTTCTTCCTTTCCAGGAAGAAGTAAATGTGTGTAGAATTTACCAGTCACGGTCAATTTTAGACTAGGTCATGGCTAGGCTGCATGTGGATGTTGGGGGAACGTGGCGAGGACTTCTGCCTCCCACTGCCCTGGCTTATGAGCCCAAGGTGCTTCCTATGGTGGCCTGGTGGTCGTCACTGGGCTGGATGTGGATGTTGGAGGGGTGTGGCTGAGGCCCTTGGTCCCCTCACCCCAACTTGGGAGGGTGCTTCTGGTGGCAGCTTTGTGGTCATTACTGGGCTAGATGTGGACATGGGGGGGGCATGGCTAAGGCCCTCAGCCCCCAAACCCAGCTTGGGAGTACGGGGCACTTCTAGTGGTGGGTTGGTGGTGGTTGCTGGGCTGAATGGGGATGTTCGGGGGGCCTGAGCTGAGGCTCCCAGTCCCTCTACCCTGGCTCAGGAGCCTGGGATGCTTCCGGTGGTAGCCTGGTGGTTGTTGTTGGGCTGGATGCAGATGTTAAGGGAGTGTGTGGCTGAGGCCCTCAGCCCTCTCCCCACCCTGGCTTAGGAGCCTGGGGAGCTTCTGGTCCTTCTGGGTTTTATAGGTATTCTTTGGTAGTGTTAGACCTTTACTGGTTAATATGAAAATTTTGTCTCTGATCTGTGGGGTTTTTGTTTTTTCTTTCAGTTCTGTGTTGGATTTTTAGCTACCCCTACCACTTAAACTCTGCACTGGAGCTACTTTGTTGTCCTTTGCTTACTTCTGCAATGGAGGAACTTCCTATGAGGACCAGCAGTTGAGCCCTGTGGTTGAGCTAAATTGCTGCTTTGCCTCTGATTCTCTGGGGAAGGCTTTTTGTGCAACTCAGGTTTAATTATTGACCTTGTAAATACTTTCGAGTCTTGTGAGGTCTGGTACACCTGCGTTGTATGGAAACTGGTTTGGGCCTGAGTCTTTTCAGCAAACTGCACCCCCTGCAGATCTATACTCCTGACCAGTCTACACTGAGTGGTTCTGTCCTGATTGAAGGGCAGATCAACTGTCCATGCTGTGCCCCAGTGTTCCCCAGGTGGGCCCATCTTCCTCACCACCCGCTAAATACTTCCCATAGGATGAGCCATATGCTGGTCCCTTGCAATGACTCACTGGCCTCTGAGTGGCTCCTTTTTGCAGTTGTCTGTGGCCCCTCATTCCTGTGTGGGTCCACAGGAACCCTGTTAGTGGTCTTGCTGGCCTGGGGACCACCAAGGCCCTCTTNGAGTCTTGTGAGGTCTCGTACACCTGCGTTGTATGGAAACTGGTTTGGGCCTGAGTCTTTTCAGCAAACTGCACCCCCTGCAGATCTATACTTCTGACCAGTCTACACTGAGTGGTTCTGTCCTGATTGAAGGGCAGATCAACTGTCCATGCTGTGCCCCAGTGTTCCCCAGGTGGGCCCATCTCCCTCACCACCCACTAAATACTTCCCATAGGATGAGCCATATGCTGGTCCCTTGCAATGACTCACTGGCCTCTGAGTGGCTCCTTTTTGCAGTTGTCTGTGGCCCCTCATTCCTGTGTGGGTCCACAGGAACCCTGTTAGTGGTCTTGCTGGCTTGGGGACCACCAAGGCCCTCTTCTCCCCTGCAGCCTCAGAGAAACTTCATCTGAAGAGCACAGCTGTGGCTTTTGCCAGCTCTTGCTCCGTGTGCTCACCAGGGCCAGCCTTGAAGTGGCTGAGACTTGAAACAGCAGGAGCAATCCTTTCTTTCTCTCATCATGGCTTCTCCTGCCTTCATGCACTCTGTAGGTCTCTTCTCCTCTTCCCCTGAGCTCTAGCGGCCCCAGCTTGGCAGTCGTTGCTTTTTAATAGTTTTAAATTGGTTGATAGTGGGAAAGAGTGACTCTGGGGACCATCTATTCTACCATTTTGATCAGAAGTCCCCCAGGCAGTATTTTTATTGAGAGGTTCTGGTCAATAGTTAATGGTGTATTAGTCCGTTTTGTGTTGCTATAACAGAATACCCGAGACTGGGTAATTTATAAAGAACAGTTTTATTTGGCTTACAGTTTCTGAGGCTGGGATTTCCAAAGTCCATCTGGTGATGGCAACAGTGACCCAGGGGTCTCACATTACAGGATGGTGGAAGCAGAGAGAGCAGAGAGAAAGACAGACTCTCTTCTTTTAAAGCCCTCAGAACCACGCCCCTGACCACCATTTTTAATCTATTCACTACTGCTTGGTCCTACAATCCAATCACCTCTTCATCACCCCACCTTTCACTTACCATAATAGAATTTCCCAGGCTCTTAACAGTCACAGTGGGGGCTAAGTTTCTAATGCATATAACTTGGGAGACAATTCAAGCGTCAGTGAGTTTTGGGGGAACATAATTCAATCCACTACAAATGGTAATCGTAATGATGTGCATGAGTCACATTTTTGTTTAAGTTTTTTTTTTCCCTTTTTGTCTTTTTTCGTGACCGGCAACGGATCGCAACCCTCAGTGTCACGCCCGTACCGGACCAGGACTGGCAACGGGATCGCAACCCCCGGCGTTGCACCCGCACCTCACTCAGCCAGTGAGCGGCCGGTCTGTATGTGGGATCCGAACCCTCGGCGGGAGCGCCGCTGCACTTCCAAGCGGCGCACTGTAGCAGTGCGCCACCGGGCCGGCCCTTTGTTTAAGTTTTAAACTTTGAGAAAGGAAAATAAAAGTAAAAGCTTTTCCTACCTAAGGAGGCATCACAGCATTCAGTTATTAATCCCCTTCATGATTTTTACCAAATCTAGGTAAAACTTGTAGTGTTATTTGCTTAATATTTTTCACTAAATTCGATTACTTTTTTGTGAAAATCATGGGTTTGTGCTGGTATATCTTTTATAAAACATATCAAAATAAAAATATAAATAAAAAAATTCAGTTGGTGAGTTAACAGTAGTCATCTCATGTTCCAACACATGCACCACACTTGGGGACATACTGGTGTAATAAAAAAAAGCATTGATTTGGAATCAGGCCTGGTTTGGAGTCTTCACTGCATCACTCATTTGCTTGAGCAATTATCTTAGTCATAAAGTTGGGGAAAATAATACTTAAAGCGTTGATGTATGTTTTAATTAAATGATAAAGTTTGTAAAGTGCTTGGTTCAGAGGTGGTAATTTCCTTACTCTCTAAATGGTAACTCCCACCCCTCATACCTCATCTCTCAAGCATTTACTTTCATTTTATTGTCGTTTTTCTTATTTATTTATTTTATTGAATCATAATTGATTATACATATTTTGTGGATTCAATGTTGACATATGTTGATCAAATAAATATTATTAGTATGTATATTGTTACAAATGGTACTTATTCTTTATACCCCTTGTCCAATCTCTCCCTATCCCCCTTTCCCTCCCCCCTCCGACCACTGATAACCCCAGATTTCTTCTTTCCTTCTGAAAGAGTAATGGTTACTCTCTTGATTGTTGCCTAGATGACCTGTCCAATGCTGAAAGGTGTGTTCAGGTCCTCCAGTATAGAGCAAATGCTTCTTCTGTCACTCTGGAATGGGCTTTGTGGAGAGAGACATCCTATTCTTTTCTTTGGTCTCTGCTGGTGACTCTCCTTGTGTCAATGCACTCCAGTGGCTGGTGGACCATCTGTGTGGTGGTTGTGGCGTCTAGCCACTTCTGCAGCAGCTGTGGTTACTGCTGTGGGCCACCCACACGGAGGTGATGTTTTTGGCATGGCGCTGGTGGTGTGCCTGGTTGGGGGGGGGGATCCAGTCCCTGGCTCTATGCCCTGGGCCCCTAGGCGGGGCCCCGGGCACTAGCGGTGCGCCTGGATGTGGGCAGGGGCCTGCTTCCCGGATCCAAGCCTTGGGTTCCCTGGCAGGCCCCAACGCACTGGTGGTGTGCCTGGGCCAGAACTAAGTTTTTGTCTTTTGCTTACTTCTAAAATGGGGGAACTTCCTGTGGGAACAAGTACTTGAGCTGTGTTGTTGAGCTAAATTGCTGCCTTGCTGCTGTTTCCCTAAGGAAGGCTTTTTGTGCAGCTCAGGGTTTAATGGTTGACCTTATAGGTACTTCCAGCTCACCAGAGACCTGGTGCACCTGGGTTGTTTAGAAATTCTGATCTTGGCCTGAATCTTTTCATCAAACTGTACCCCCATGCAATTCTGCATTCCTGACCGGTCTCCTCTGAGTGGTCCTGCGCTGATTGGGGGGCAGATTGGCTGTCCTTGCTGTGTCCTAGTGTTCTCTTAGTGGGCCCGTTTCTCCCTCTGCCCATGTTCCAAACACTTCCCATGGGATGGGCCTTGGGCTGGTTCCTTGTGATGACTCACCAGCCTCTGAATGGCTCCCCTTTTTCAGCTGTTCTGACTCCTCACTCCTGCATGGGTTCACAGG
>NW_007735764.1:8729-20084 GCF_000696425.1 Galeopterus variegatus | reverse complement strand
GCTCATTTGGGAGAGCGTGGTGCTGACAACACCAAGTCAAGGGTTAAGATCCCCTTACTGGTCATCTTTTAAAAAATAAATAAATAAAAATAAAAAATAAAACAGTTATAACTAGATAAGAATAAAGGGACATAGCAAGGTAACGTTTCCATACCTTGCTCAAATTCGTAAAATAACAATACCAGTAAACTGAGAGAAGTTATGTATGTATAATGTAATACCTGCAGCAACCAATAAAAAAGCTATACAAAAATATATGCTCAAAAACACCATAAATAAATCAAAATGAAATTCTAAAAAATATTCAAGTAACCCAAAGGGAGGCAAGAATAAGAAAACAAAGAAATGAAATACAGAACAAACAGAAGACAAAATATAAAATGGCAGACTTAAGCCCAGATATATCAATAATAACCTTAAATGTAAATATCCTAAAAACACCAATTAAAAGAAACAGATTGACAAAATGAATTAAAAAACAACTCAACTATATTGCTGTCTATAAGAAATTCACTTCAAATGTAATGATACAGGCAGGCTGAAAGTAAAAGGATGAAGAATATATGCCATGGAAACAATAAAAAGAAAGCAGAAATGGCTAAATTAATATCATATAAAGTAGACTTCAGAGCAAAGAAAGCTACCAGAGAGAGGAACATTATGTCATGTAAAGGGTCAATCCATCAAGAAGACATAGCAATCTTAAATATGTTTATACCAAACAACAAAACTGAAAAATACATAAGTCAAACTGATACAACTGAAAGGAGACACAGACAAATCCACAATTAGAGCTGGAAACCTCAATATCCTTCTGCCAAGAATTCAACAGAAAATCAGCAAAGATACAGAAGAACTCATTAATACCTTCAGCTACCAAATCTAATCATTTATAGAACATTCCACCCAATAAGAGCAGAAACACAATTGTTTCAAGTGCTCACAGAACATATACCAACACAGACTATATCCTGGGCCGCAAAACAAACCTCAAAAATTTGAAGAGAATTGAAATCATTAAGAATGTGTTCTCAGACCACAATGGAATCAAAACTAGAAATCAGTAAGAAAGAAAGAAGGAAATTTCCAAATACCTGGAAACTAAGTAAGACATTTTTATTTATTTTATTATTTTTTTTCCTTTTTGTCTTTTTTTTCGTGACCAGTAATGGGATCGCAACCCTCGGTGTCGCGCCCGCAACGCGCTCAACCAGTGAGTGTACCGGTCTCTGTATGGGATCTTTTTTTTTCCTTTTTGTCTTTTTTTTCGTGACCAGTAATGGGATCGCAACCCTCGGTGTCGCACCCGCAACGCGCTCAACCAGTGAGTGTACCGGTCTCTGTATGGGATCTGAACCCTCGGCGGGAGCGCCGCCACACTCCCAAGCGCTGCACTCTACCGAGTGCGCCACCAGGCCGGCCCAAGTAACACACTTTTAAATAATCAATGGATCAAAGAGTAAGTCTCAAGAGAAATAAAAAATATATTTAACTGAATGAAAATGAAAACACAAGTCAAAAATTTTAGGATATTAGCTGGCTAGTTAGCACAGTTGGTTAGAGCATGGTTCTGATAACACCAAGGTCTGGGGGGTTCCATCCCTGTACTGGCCAGCCAAAAACAAAACAAAACAAAACAAAACAAAAAAATTTAGGCTAAAGCAGTGCTGAAATAAAAACTTATAGCAATTACCATTATCAGGAATAAAACAGGAGATATTAATACATACCCTACAAACATCAAAAGGATAATAAGGAAATACTATGAATAACTTTACACATATAAATTTGGCAACTTAGAAGAAATGGACCAGTTCCTCAAAAAAGCAAATCACAACTCACCCATATAAAATGAATAAATAGTCCTATACCTACTAAGAAAATCAAATTTGTCATTTTTAAACTCCCAAAAAGAAAATTTCCAGGCCCAGATAGTCTCACTGGAGAATTCTACCAAACATTTAGATAAGAATTAGCACAAATTCTACACAATATCTTCCAAAAAATAGAAAAGAAGTTAACACATCCCAAATTCATTTTGTGTAGCTAATGTTACCTTGACAACAAAACCAGACAAAGACAGAAAATTACAGTACAGAACCAGAAAATTACAGGCCATTATCTCTCATAAATAGATGTAAAAGCCCTCAACAAAATAATTAACAAACAAAATTTAGCAAAATGTATAAAGAATTATACACCATGACCAAGTGGCGTTTACTCCAGGCATACAAATATAACTCAACATTGGAAAATAAACCAATGTAATCCACCATATTAACATATCAATTTGATGCAGAAAAAGCATTTCACAAAAATCAACACTCTTTCATGATTAAAGAATAGGAATCAGAAAAACAGTAATAGAAAGGAACTTCCTTGACTTGATAAAGAACATCTACCAAAAAACCTACAACTAACGTCAAACTAAATGTCTTTCCTCTACAATCAGAAAAGCAGCAAGGATATCTGTTCTCTCACCATTTATTCAACACAGTGCTGGAAGTTCTAGACAGTGAAACAAGACAAGAAAAGCATATAAATAAGGCATACAGATCAGCAAAGAATAAGTAAAGGTGTCCCTACTTGCATAGTACATGAAAAAGCCAATACAGATTTCATACTGTATAATTCAATATATACAACATTTTTGAAATGACAAAATTATAGAAATGGAGGATAGATTAGTGGTTGCCAGGGTTTAAGGAGGAGGTGGGGGTGTGAGAGAAGTGGGCTCAGTTATAAAAAGAAAACATGATGGATCCTCCAGATGATGAAAATGTTCTGATCTTAATTGCATCATGTCAGTATCCTGGTTGTGATACTGTACTACAATGTTACCACTGGGGGAAACTGGGTAAGGGTACATGGGCTCTCTCTGCACTACATCTTACAACTACATGTGAATCTACAACTACCCACAAATAAAAAGTTAAAAAAAAAAACAAAACAGTTCATTGCCAGCAATAAACTTAAGGGAAGTCTTTTAGACATAAGGAAAAATACCACATGGAAATCTGTATCTACACAAAGGAATGAAAAACAGTGGAAATAGTAAATGAGTAGGTAAACATAAAAGATTTTTTTAAAAGAACTTTAAAGCAAAACTTAAAAAATATATTTAAAGCAAAAATAATATAAAAATGTATCATGTGGTTATAACATAGGTAAAAATAAAATGTATGACAACAATAGCACAAATGCCCAGAGAGAAAAGATGAAAGTATATTGTCATAATGTCTTATACTACATAAAAATTGGAATATTATTGGAAGGCAAACTGTGATAAGTTAAAGATGTATAGCATAAGCCCTAAAGCAACCACTAAAAAAGAAAACAAGGGGTTGGCTGGTTACCTCAGTTGGTTAAAGTATGGTACTGATAACACCAAGGTCCATGATTCGATCTCTGTACTGACCAGCCACCAAAAATAAATAAATAAAAAGAAAAAATATAAAAAGAAAACAAAATGATAGAAAATATGTCCATAAAGGAGCTTTAAAAATATCATAAAAAGTTCTCAATCCAAAAGAAGGCAGAAAAAGATGAAAAAGGAAGCAAAGAATAAATGAGACAAACAGAAAACAAATAGCAAGATGGTAGATTTAAATCCAGTCACATCAATAATTTCATTAAATGTAAATGGTTTAACACCTCAAAATAAAAGGCAGAGAGGCAGAGACTGTACTACTGGATAAAAAAGCAAGATGAAACTATAGCTGTTTACAAAAAAACCCACTTTAAATATAAACATGCAAATAGGCTAAAGGTAAAAAGATGGAAAAAGATATACCATGTTAACACTAATCATAAGAAAACTGGAGTGGCTGTATGTATCTCAGACAAAATAGATATCAGAGCAAAGAATATTATTATTTGGAAGAAAGAAGGTCATTTCACAAATAATAAATATATGAGCTCTTGAGAGGGCACAACAAAAATAACAACAACAATGACAAAGAGAGCATAACAATCTTAAATGACAGAGCTTTGAAATACATACAGAAAAACTGATAGAACACTGACCAGCCACCAAAAAAAAAAAAAAAAAAGATCAGAAACAGACAAATTCACAAACAGAGCTTATTTCAACACCTCTCTCAAAATTTCATAGAACAGGAAGACAGAAAAACAGTAAGGACATAGAAGACTACCTCAAAAATATTATCAACTAACAAAACATAATCAGCATTTACAGAAATTCCAACCAACTATAGCAGAATACACATCCTTATTAAGTACACATGGAATATTTAGAAAAATAGACCAGACCATGTTCTGGTACATAAAATAAGTTTAAGTTTATTTATTTATTATTTTTTTTAAAGATGACCGGTAAGGGGATCTTAACCCTTGACCTGGTGTTGTCAGCACCACGCTCAGCCAGTGAGCCAACCGGCCATCCATATATGGGATCCGAACCTGGGGCCTTGGTGTTATCAGCACTGCACTCTCCCAAGAGAGCCACGGGCCGGCCCAAGTTTAAGTTTAAAATAGTTAAAATGGCTGTCTGTTTTGCTCAGTTGGTTAGATTGCAGCATTGTAACACCAAGGTCAAGGGTTCAGATCCCTGTACTGGCCAGTGACAAAAATTAAATAAAAATAATGAATGAATGAATAAACAAACAAACAAACAAATAAATGAATGAATAAATAAATGAACGAATAAATAAATAAATAAATAAATAAAAGGATTCAAACATCAAAAAATATATTCTCTGACCACAATGGAATAAAATTAGAAATCAATAACAGGACAATTTTGGGAAAATCCCCAAACATTTGGCAACTAAACACTGCACTTCTTTCCCCCCCCCCCCCCCGCATAACTTCGTATAGCATACATTATACGAAGTTATACGCGATCTTAACCCTTGACTTGGTGTTGTCAGCACCACGCTCAGGCAGTGAGCGAACCGGCCATCCCTACATGGGATCCGAACCCGTGGCCTTGGTGTTATCAGCACCGCACTCTACCGAGTGAGCCACAGGCCGGCCCTAAACACTGCACTTCTAAATAATCACAAGGACAACTAGAAAGTATTTTGAACTGAATAAAAACACATGACATATCAAAATGTTTGGGATGGAACTGAAGCAGCACTTATAGGAAGATTTATAGCAATAAACACTCATGTTGGAAAAGAAGAAAGATCTCAAATCAAATGATTTAAGGTTCCACCTCAAAAAACTGTAACAGAGCACATTAAATTCAAACTAAGCAGAAGAAAGGGAATAATAAAAAGAGTAACAAACATCAATGAAACAGATGAATAACAATAAAACCAAGAGCTAGTTCTTTGAGAAGATCAGTAAAATTAAACATCCCTAGTCCGACTGATCAGGAAAAAAAGAGACACAAATTAAGAGTACCAAGAATGAGAGAGAGGATATCACTACAGATCCTAAGGAAATTAAATTAAAATGAAAACAAGAAAACAGTATGAACAAGTTTATGCTAAAACATTCAATAACTAAAACAAATTTCTTGAAAGATACAAACTACCAAGCTCCCTGCAGAAAAAAACAGATAATCTGAATAGCACTATATCTATTAAAGAAATTAAATATGTAGTTTCAAATCTGCCCACAAGACACTCTAAATCCCAGATGGCTTCACTGATGAAATCTATCAAACACTTAAGGAAGAAAAAACACCAATTCTGCACAAACTCTTTCAGGAACCAGAAGGGAAGAAAATATGTTCCAACACATTCCATAATACCACCATTACCTTCATGCCAAAACCAAAGACATTATGACGAAAGAAACTAAAGCCTGATAATACTCATGTGCATAATATTATTTTATAATTTTATCAAATCAAAGCCAGTGATATATAGAAAGGATAATACATCATAAACAAGTACTGTTCATCTCAGGAATGCAAGGTCAGCTTAACATTCAAGCATCACTCACTCACCCTGGTAAAAGGCATCTATGAAAAACCTACAGCTAACGCCATACCAGAGCAAAAATGAATGCTTTTCATCTAAGGTTGAGAAAGAGACATAGATGTCCACTCCCACCACATTTATTCAACACTATAAAGGAGCTCTTAGGCAGTTCAAAAAAGCAAGAAAAAGAAATAAAGAGCAAACACAGACTGGAAATGAAGAAGTAAAATTATTTATTTTCACATATCACATAATTATCTCTACAAAATTTTAAGGAATTTTTTAAAAAAGCATTACTAGATGTAATAAGTTAAGCAAGGTTCCAGGATACAAGATCAAAACCCAAAAACCAACTTATTCTAAAAATAAAAAATCAGAAAATAAAATTTTTTAAAATATGATTTATAAGAGTTATCAAAAATATGAAATACCTAGGGATAAGTCTGATAAAAGCTCTATGTACATTATACTTGCATACTGAAAACTATATAACACTCCTAATAGAAATTAAAGATTACTTAAATAATGGAAAGGTATGTCCTGTTTGTAGGTAGCAGATAATACTGTTTAGATTTCAATTCACATCAAATTGATTTATAGATTTCTGCGCAATCCCAATCAAAATCCCAGGAAGCTTTTTTGCAGAAATTGACAGACTGATTCAAAATTCATTTAGAAATGCAAACAGCCAAGAATGGCCAAAACAGCTTTGAAAAAGAAGAACAAAGTTGGAGGATTTACCTGACTTCAAAACTTTTAAGTATACAGAAATCAAGACATTGTGTTATGGTATCAAGATAAACAATGGATCAGTGTAACAGAATAGAGTCCAGAAATAGATCCATTACATATATAGTCAGTTGATTTTTGACAAAGGTACAAAGACAATTCAGTGGACTAAGAATTATCTTTTCAACAAATGGTGCTGGATGCCACAGGGCCGGCCTGGGGTCCTGAGGCATGGAGTTGAGGACCAGACCCTCCTCCCATAACCACACACACTGCCAGCACCATGGGGCCCACCCAGGATCCTGAGGCATGCAGTCAAGGACTGGACCCCCTCCCACAACCAGGCACACTGCCAATGCCACGGGGCCTACCCGGGGTCCTGAGGCATGCAGCTGGGAGCCACCAGCAACTAGGTAAGGAGCATGCCAAAAACATCCCCTCTGTGTGGGTTGCCTACCACAGCCACCAAAATAACCATGGCTGATGCAAAAGAGGCTAGGTGCCACAACCACCATGCAGATGGTCCACCAACCACTAGAGTGCATTGACACAAGAAGAGTCACCAGCAGAGACCAAAGAGAAGAAGAGGATGTCTCTCTCCACAAAGCCCATTCCCGAGAGACAGAAGACGCATCTGCTCTACAATAATATTGGGGGGCCTGAACACTCAGCATTGGACAGATTATCTAGGCAACAAATCAACAGAGTAACCATTACTCTTTCAGAAAGAGAGAAGAAATCTAGCATTATCAGAGGTGGGAGCAGGGAAGAAGAGGGGGATGGGGAGAGATTGGACAAGGGGCATAAAGAATAAGTATGATTTGTAACAATATACATGCAAGCAATATTGAGTTGATCAACATATGTCAATGTTGAACCCCAAAAGTATGTATAATCAATTATGATTCAATAAAAATTAAAAACAAAACAAAACAAAAAAAAACAAATGGTGCTGGAACAATTGTATATCCATACGCAAAAATAGGAACTTGATCCATTCTTCACACCACTAACAAAAATGAATTAAAATGTAAAAACTAATGGGCCGGCCTGGTGGCGCACTCGGTAGAGTGCAGCGCTTGGGAGCGCGGCGGCGCTCCCACCGAGGGTTCGGATCCCATATAGAGACCGGTCCAGTCACTGGTTGAGTGCGGTGCGGGCGCGACACCGAGGGTTGCGATCCCGTTGCCGGTTGCGATCCTGTTGCCGGTCGCGGTATGGGCGCGACACCGAGGGTTGCAATCCCGTTACCGGTCACGAAAAAAGACAAAAAAAGGAAAAAACAAAAATGTAAAAACTAAAACTATAAAACTTCCAGAACAAAATAGAGAAAAAATCTTTGTAACACATCTAAAGCACAACTGATAAAAAATATAATAATGAACTGAAATTTCTCAAAACAAAAAGTGTGCTGTTCAAAAGACACTGAAGAAAATGAAAAGACACGCCCCAAACTGGGATAAAATATTTGCAAATCACATATCTGATAAAGTACTTATATCTAGAACATATAAAAACTCTCAAAACTCAACAATAAGAAAACCACCCAGTTTTAGAACAGGCAAAAGATTTGAACAGGCAATTCAACAAAGCAAATATACAAATGGCAAATAACTACATAAAAAGATATTCAATATTATCATTCACTAGGGAAGAACAAATTAAAACCACAATAAGATACTACTATATAAGTATTCCTTGTTTTATTGCGCTTTGCTTTATCACACTTGGCAGATACAGCATCTTTTACAAATTGAAGGTCTGTGACAACCCTGTGTCCAGCAGGTCTTTTGGTGCCATTTTTCCAACAGCATGTGCTTACTTGGTGTCTCTGTGTCACACTTTGGTCATTCTTACAATATTTCAAATTTTTTCATTATTATTATATCTGCTATGGTGATCGGTGATCTTTGATGTTACTATTGTAATTTTTTTGGGGGGGAGGAGGGGCACCCGAAACCATGCACATATAAGATGATGAACTTGATGTTGATAAATGTTGTGTATGAGTGTTTCTATTTTTTAAATTTTTTTCGGTGGCTGGCTGGTATGGGGAACCAAACCCATGATCTTGGGGTTATAAAGCTGTGCTCTAATCAGCTGAGCTAACCAGCCAGCCCCCTCTTGTGTGCTCTGATTGCTCCACTGACCATCCATTCCCTCATCTCTCTCCTTCTCCTCAGAGCTCCCTATTCCCTGAGACACAACAATATTGAAAGTAGACCAATTAATAACCCTACAGTGTCCTCTAAATATTCACATGAAAGGAAGAGTTGCAAGTCTCTCACTTTAAGACAAAAGCTACAAATGATTAATCTTAGTGAGGAAGGCATGTCAAAAGCTGAGACAGGTCAAAAGCTAGGCCTCTTGCACCAGTTAGCCAAGTTGTGAATGCAAAAGAAAAGTTCTTGAAAGCAATTAAAAGTGCTACTCCAGTGAACAACACCAACGATGAGAAAGCAAAACTGTCATATTGCTGATAGAGAAAGTTTTAGAGGTCTGGATAGAAGATCAAACCAGCCACAACATTCCCTTAAGCCAAAGTCTAGTCCAGAGCAAGGCCCTAACTCTCTTCATTCTACAAAGGCCGAGAGGTGAGGACACTAGTAGGAGTTGGTTCACAAGATTTAAGGGAAGAAGCCATCACTATAACGTAAAGCGCAAGGTGAAGTGGCATGTGCTGATGTAGAAGCTGCAGCAAGTTGTCCAGAAGATCTAACTAAAACAACTGATGAAGGTCACTACACTAAACACCAGATTTTCACATAGACAAAACAGCCTTATATTGGAAGATGCCATCTAGCACTTTCATAGCTAGAGAGGAGAAGTCAATGCCTAGTTTCAAAGCTTCAAAGGACAGGCTGACTCTCTTGTTAGGCTAATGCAGCTAGTGACTGTAAGTTGAAGCCAATGCTCATTCACCATTCCAAAAATCCTAGGGCCTTAAGAATTATGCTAATCTAGTCTGCCTGTACTCTATAAGTGGAAAAATGAACCCTGGATGACAGCACATCTGTTTACAGCATGGTTTACTAAATATTTTAATCCCACTGTTGAGACCTACTGCCCAGAAAAAAAGATTCCTTTTGAAATATTGCTGCTCATTCACAATGCACCCGGTCACTCCAGAGCTCTGATGGAGATATACAAGAAAGTTAATCTTGTTTTCTTGCCTGCTAACACAATATCCATTCTGTAGCCCATGGATCAAAGAGTAATTTCGACTTTTAAGTCTTCTTATTTAAGAAATACATTCCGGGCCGGGCCCGTGGCGCACTCGGGAGAGTGTGGCGCTGGGAGCACACCAGTGCTCCCGCCGCGGGTTCGGATCCTATATAGGGATGGCCGGTGCGCTCACTGGCTGAGCGCAGTGCGGGCGACACCAAGCCAAGGGCTGTGATCCCCTTACTGGTCACAAAAAGGAAAAAAAAAAAAAAAAAAAGAAAGAAATACATTCCCCATAAGTCCATAGCTGCTACAGTGATGGATCTGGGCAAAGTAAATTGAAAACCTTCTGGAAGGATTAGCCATTCTAGATGCCATTAAGAACATTCGTGATTCATGGGAGGAGGTCATAATATCACATTAACAGGAGTTTGGAAGAAGTTGATTCTTTTTTTTTTTTTTTCCTTTTTGTCTTTTTTCGTGTCCGGCAACGGGATCGCAACCCTCAGTGTTGCACCCGCACCTCGCTCAGCCAGTGAGCGGGAACTGGTCTGTATGTGGGATCCGAACCCTCGGTGGGAGCGCCACCGCACTCCCAAGCAGCGCACTGTAGCAGTGCGCCACCGGGCCGGCCCAGAAGAAGTTGATTCTAACTCACATGGATGACTTTGAAGGGTTCAAGAATTCAGTGGAAGAAATAACCACAGATGTGTTGGAAATAGCAAGAGGGTTAGAAGTGGAGACTGAAAATGTGATTGAATTGCGGCAATTTATGATAAAACTTTAATATATGAGGAGTTGTTTCTTATGGATGAGCAAAGAAAGTGGTTTCCTGAGATGGAATCTACTCCGGGTGACAATGCTGTGAACAGTGTTGAGATGACAACAGAGTATTTAGAATATTACATAAACTTAGTTGATAAAGCAGTGGCAGGGCTTGAGAGGATTAACTTCAATTTCGAAAAAAGTTCTACTGTGAGTAAAATGCTATCAAACAGCATCACATGCTGCAGAGCAATCTTTTGTGAAAGGAAGAATCAGTAGATGTGGCAAACAACCTCATTGTTGTCTTATTTTAAGAAATTGGCATAGTGCTGATAACACCAAGGTCAAGGGTTCAGATCCCTGTACTGGACAGCCACCAAAAAAAAATTTAAGAAAAGAAAGAAAGAGGGCCGGCCCGGTGGCGCACTGGAGAGTGCGCTGCTTGGGAGTGTGGCGGCGCTCCTGCCAAGGGTTCGGATCCCATGTGGAGACTGGTTCCCGCTCACTGGCTGAGCGCGGTGCAGGCGCGACACCAAGGGTTGTCATCCCGTTACCGGTCAGTAAAAAGACACAAAGGAAAAAAAAAAAAGGAAAGAAAAGAAAGAAAGAAAAAAAAAATTGCCACAGGCAGCTCAACCTTCAGCAATCACCACCCCCAATCAATCAGCAGCCAGCAACACTGTGGCAAAACCCTCCACCAGCAAAAAGATCACCACTGCTGAAGGCTCAGATGATCATTAGCATTTTTCAGCAACAAAGTATCCTTTAAGATATATACATGTTTTTTTTTTTTTTTTTT
>NW_007735764.1:7042-7408 GCF_000696425.1 Galeopterus variegatus | reverse complement strand
GGTCGTCCTATTTCCTTCCTCTTAGACACAGGGGCCACATTTTCAGTCTTAAAGGAATTTAAGGGACCAACTACACCCCATAGTTCTCCTATAGTCAGGGTAGGAGGTTGCCCATAAAACACCTCTATTAACCTGTCACATCGAGGGCGTCCCATCCTCCTTCTCTCAATCCTTCTTAGTCATGCCCCAATGTCCCGTCCCTCTATTGGGAAGAGATATTCTCGCCCAATTACATGTTTCCATCTACTACCAAAAGGTCCAAGAAATTCTCCAAAAAAAGGAGGAAACTCCATCCGAGTTCCTCAATCGACAAAGACACACCTTACCCCTCCTTAATTCATCCCATCAACAACATTATTTGGGATA
>NW_007735764.1:1258-1701 GCF_000696425.1 Galeopterus variegatus | reverse complement strand
CTCCGCCTCTAAAACTACCCCTGGGGCATGCTTAAGGTCATTGGTCGTGGACCTGCCCCTCGCCCAGACCACCCACCACTCCATGCCCCAAGTGTCAAAGAAGGGGACATTGGGGCTCCGATTGCCCATTGACCCAAAGGGGAGATCTGCCAACCAAACCCCAGCCATCCCAGGCATCTCAGACACCTTTGGTGGGACTGGCCGAGGAAGATTGAAGGGGCCCTGGGTCTTTCCTGACCATTATCATCACAAAAAGCAAACCCAGGGTAACTATTACTGTAGATGGTCGTCCTATTTCCTTCCTCTTAGACACAGGGGCCACATTTTCAGTCTTAAAGGAATTTAAGGGACCAACTACACCCAGTAGTTCTCCTATAGTCGGGGTAGAAGGAAAACAAATTTTTCCCCATAAAACACCTCCATTAACCTGTCACATCGAGGGC
>NW_007735764.1:0-258 GCF_000696425.1 Galeopterus variegatus | reverse complement strand
TCTTACACCCACTGGACACAGCAGATGGCCGACTTATGGCTCCAAGGGACCTTCATGGATTTCTCCCCCCTTGAAATCACCCTATTTACCACTCTCGCTTGGGGTATAATAAAGAGCTTCCTTCTCCTCCATGTTGCGACAGACGTGTGGCCCCTCCTTCGCCCCAGTAGCATACCTATCCAAACAGCTGGATACTCCTGTCCAGGGCTGGGCTCCCTGCCTTCGTGCTCTGGCCGCTGGACATCTACTACAAAAAGA
>NW_007735763.1:66189-75103 GCF_000696425.1 Galeopterus variegatus | reverse complement strand
GAACAGAGACAGCTTTCTTCAAACACAGCAATTTCCACCGTGGATACCTGTTCATCTTCCTTTCCTAGCCTTTGGTTTGTTTTTGCTCTTTAATTTAACCTCTAGTTAAATTGTATACATTGTTGGTGGGAGTATAAGTTTGTACAATCTGGACATATGTATCAAGAATGATAAAAATATGCATTCATGTTGACCCAACAATTTTGCTTTTATAAATTTATCTTAAATAAATATTCGGAGATCCTGAGAGGAGGTAAACAAAGGAGAAAGCATAAGCGTTCAACAGTAGTACATGGGTCAGGTACATTATGAGCACTCTTACAGACATTTAATACCATGTTCTGGGAAAATACTTAACAACAGCAAAACATTTGACAACATAAATTTAAGTAAAAGCAAAGGCTACAAAATACTACATACAAAATGAACCTGTTTATTTAGGTGTGTACATTTATATGCACATGTTGTATTTATGTTATGTATTTTAATATATTAAAGTGTTAATACTGGTTCTCTCTCAGTGGTAAGTTAAATTGTCAGTTTTTCTTTTGCATTGATTATTTTCTGAAGCTTTTATAATAGACATGATTTAATTTTGTAGTTGAAAATGACTATTGAAATGTACTAACACTTCTCTTGGAAGCTTTGTGTTCAAAATGCTTACTTGGGCATCCTTGGGGCTAATCTTCTAGCCTGCCCAGTGGGGGTTGGGGAGGCCACCCTAGCCAAGAGAATAATGGGAGTCCTGAGGTATAATCTGGACCCCACCAATGGTCATCTGTTACAAGGATAACACATGCAAATGTTCCGATGGCCCATGTACCTTAGACAAAAAAGAAGAGGAATCGGCTATTACCCACTCCTACTTTATAAGTCCAAACATTCTATTTCTGTGGGGTTTTTTTCTCATCTTTGGAGTTTTGTAATTTTTAATAGTTTTGTGGATTTGGTAGAAATATTCTTCTTTCCCTACTAGAATATAAGCTTCACAGAAGAGACAAATCTCTATTTTGTTCATGTTATATCTCAGTTTCTAGCAAATACTAGGCACTAGGTAAGTATTTGCTGAATAAATGAATGAATAAATGAATGAATCCAAGCCATCTTAGGGGAGACTCACAGAAAAACATGACATAACAGCATTATAAATATTAGTTCATTTGTGTCAGTGTTCAGTAAAAATTAATGTATAATGTTTAAGAGGACTAACTAAAACATTTTGCAAGGGTATACTATCCTATAGATTTAACTGGAAAGTGTCTTTATGCTCCAGCAGTATTTTAGGAGCTACTAATTTCTCATATGAATGGGTTTAGACAGTGGTTCCTTTTCCACAACAAGAAAGAAGATTAAGGCCTATAGAAAAAAAATTGATATTCACATACTAGTGTTGCTGCCAAAGTACCCATGAAGGCATAGAATAAAAAAGGGCTATCTCACAGAGAAGCAAAAGAAGTAAAATAAATGAGACTCTGCAAATTGCAAATGTTCTATAATTATCGCTTCTATGTTATTCAAATTCAAAAATTATAAATGCAGAGAACATGCCACAAAACCCCATGGTATTTCATATAATCCAAATAAGTACCAAGGATCTTAAAAATGTTTATATCTTTTGATGTAGTGATTCCACTTCAAGGATATAAACTAAGAAAAAATAATAAATACAGACAAAGATTTGTGTACAAGTCGAACCATGAATTTGAAGAAGAAATTTCATTTTATTTGTGAATCACAGGCAAATAGAGCTGAATAGGACCTTAACTGTATTAGTCAGGGTTCTCCAGAGAAAAAGAACCAATAGGATGTGTGTGTGTGTGTATGTCTGTGTGTGTGTGTGTGTGTCTGTGTGTGTGTGTGTATGGAGAAAGATTCACATTAATGAATTGGTTCATTTGATTGTGGAGGCTGGCAAGTTCAGAATCTGCAGGGTAGACCAGCAGGCTGGAGATTCAGGGACGAGCTGATACTGCAGTTCAAGTCCAAAGGTAAACTGCAGGCAGAGTTCCCATTCCTTCTGGGGAGGCCAGTCTTTTCCTACTCAGGCCTTCAACTGTTTGAATGAGGCCTACTCACATTATGGAGTCACCTACTTTACTAAAAATCTACTGATTTAAATATTAATCACATATAAAAATACCTTCAGAGTAACATCCAGATGTGTTTGACCAAATGTCTTGGTACCCTGGCCTGGTCAAGTTGACAAAACTAAGCATCACATTAGCCTACACGCACATTTGGGAAAACTCTCAAAGACGTTAACTTCCCAAGCTTGTTGACAAATAAACCATGGAAATCTTTCCTTAGTTTTTATATAAATCTTTTCCTGAAGTCTACAAAATGTTCTTGAGAGTCATAGAGCCAGAAAATATGACAATATCTTTTTTTCTTTTATTTTTATTTTAAATACGGAGTGCCTTGTTCCAAAAGTATGTAACTCATGTTTCAGAGGTATACTAGGGTACTTCAAAAAGTTCATGGAAAAATGGAATTAAAAGATAATACAAATCTTTCCATGAACTTTTTGAAGCACCCTCATAGATTAACTTACTTACTTTGCAACCCAGAAGCTCTTAGCACAGTGCTTTCCATATCGTAGACATCCAACACCTGCAGGATTAATTGAACTGAGTTCTGTTCTTACTGAGCTCAATTAGAAAGTTGTCATGTTGCATCAGCTAACTTCTCTGATTTCCAGTTCCTCCCTCAATAAGAGGATTTACTAATAATCTCTAATATCACATAAGTGGTAACTACTCTAAGAACATAGGAGTTTGGAGGAAAGAAATGGCAAGGAAGGCTGTTCATGAAGGCTGTGAGATTTGAAGGAGGAGCATGATGCATGTAGACAAGATGAACGTGAGCACTGCGGTGAAAGGAAATACTACGTGAAATGAAAGAGGTGGAAAAGTACAAGGTGTGCTCAGTGGGCAGTGAGTTAGCAGATAGGTATCCAGAGAAGCTATGAGAGATGTGACTGGAGAATAATGAACTCAAAGAAAATCCCTTTAAGGCTTGCACTTTAGGGGTATTGGGGTGTCGCTGATAGTTTTTGAATTGGGGAGTAACATGATTAAAGTGGTATTTTATAGATTTGAAAACAACTATTTTGGCCATATTAATTTATCCTTTTCAAGCTAATTAACCTGATTTTTTTCTTTTGTTTCCCATTCCCCTGACTGTTCTGTAATCACAGATAGAATAATCCAACTTCATATACAAATTATATAATATTAAGCTGGAAATCCATGCATTACCACAAAAAATTTAAAGTAATTTTGTCATAAAAATGATTTCAATGCAGTTGTCACAACTAATACCTGTTACTGCATTTATACACTATTACTTGTCAGAGGAAAAATTTAAACAGGAAAACGTGGGCTGCAGAGAACCACATTAAAATGAACTGTAGATATAGAGTAAGTGAAGAGCAGGTTTTGAAGTTAAGAAAGAAGAGACACAAGCTGTACCCAGCCGTCACATTAAATCTTCCAGATAGGAAGTAAGAATTGGTGGCTTGCAATTTATCTCAAACATGGAAAAGACAGAGTGTTGAAGTGGGAATAAAAGAAGTTGCTTTGGAGTCTGAGCTGTATCTCTGCCACTATCTAGCTTGGTAACTGAGCGAATATTCTCATTTCTAGATCTCAGTCATTTCATGTGCAAATAGGCATGGCATTGTGTCGAGAGTTAATGTGCCTGGGATACTGGGTTAATGTGCCTACTGCATTATCCCACCCATAATAGGCCTCCTAAAGACACAGTTCACCCTCTCGCCACCTTGTCTACTCTGGCTGTCGTCATTTTTAGTTATAAAGGTGTAGACGATACCACCAACCTCACAGGGCTGCTGCAAGGAGGAAAGGGAACTAAACCATGTGGAGGAACGCCCTCCAGGCTCTCATAGCACCAGACTTTTCATGCATCATATAACAAAAGTTGTTAGACATAACTATTCCTGTTTTACCCAACTGTTTGGCCATTGAAAGAACACAGCCTACATTTTCCAGTCTGGTTAGAATCAGATATAACTACCTTTTCCTTCACGGATTTCTATAATGAGCAGGTAAATGCCAGGATTTAATGGTTTCTGATGGAGTTTTTATATACAAAAGAGTTCAGAAAACTATTTATCCTAGTAAATAAAATATGGTAATAATAACTTATGTTTTTTGAGTGCTTACTATCTGCTAGGCATTCTTCAAAGTGGCTTACATGTATTAACTCATTTAATGTTCACAACAAGTTGGAGAAGCCCATACCTTTATTATTGCCATTTTATGGGTAGGGAAAATTAGACAGAATTTATAAACATGCATGAGGTCACCCTGCTTATTAGCAGCAGAACTGGGATTAAGAAACACAAAATCCCATGTATTTGTTGGTACATGAAGCAAAAAACAAATAATATTCAAAATTGTGACCTACATTCTTTAAAAAAAATAAATTTGAAAGCAAGTGAAGTATTAGATGTTTGCAGTGTCTAAAATGTCTATAATTTCAAAAGAGCAAATTATACACCATGCAGTGAGAAAAACCAAAAATTTGGTAAATCATCCATAATCAGAAGTGTTTGATATTGTTTTTAACTAAATTTTATTTAACAATTACTTTATCTGTGTACTGTAGAGATAAATAATTCACAGAATAATTTCCAACAATGCTGATTATAGGACTTTTTCCCTATAGAAGAATTTCCAACAGCGCTGATTATAGGACTTTTTCACAGTATATCAATGTTAAAGCTATGAGCACATTTATTATGTAAATAGGGGTTGATTTTATAGTTCTTAGATATACTTTATTACCTCTTATTTTTATTGAGATATAATTTACATGTTATAAAATTCACCTCTTTAAGTGTGCAATTCAATGATTTTTTAGAATATATACAGAGTTGTACAACTATTGCCACAATCTAATTTTAGAATATTTCCATCACCCTAAGGAGAAACCTCTTACCCATTTGTAGTTACTCCCTATTCCCATCCCTTCCCCTCACCCCTGGTCTCCTAGGCAACCACTAATGTATTTTCTGTTTCAATAGATTTGCCTGTACTGGACATTTTATATACATGAACTCATTCATTGTGTTCTTTTATTTCTGGCTTCTTCAACTTAGCATAATGTGTTCTACCTAGATGGTAGAGTATGTTAGTACTTTGTTCCTTTTTATTGCTGAATAATATTTCATTGTGTGGATATACCACGTTTCTCTCATTTACCAGTTGATTGACATTTCAGTAGTTTCCACATTTTGGTTATTGTGAATAATGCAGCTATGTATATTCATCTTTGTGTAGATATACATTTTAATTTCTCTTGGGTAGATAACTAGTAGTGGAATTGCTGTGTCATACACAAAGTCTACTTTTAATTTTTTTTAAAGAAACTACTAAACTGTTTTCCTGAGTGGCTACACTATTTTACACACTCACAAGCAATGTATGAGGGTTCCGATCTCTGCAAATCTTTGCCAATACTTGTAAATTTCCGCTCTTTTTATTATGGATGTGAAGTGGTGTATTAGTCTGTTTCTGTTACTTATAACAAAATACCTGGAACATGGTAATTTATAAAGAAAAAATATTCAATGCTTACAGTTTTGAAGGCTGAGAAGTCCAAAGTCCAGAAAACGCATCTGGTAAAGGCCTTGTTGGTGTGACAGTGACACAGGGGTCTCACATGGCAGAAAATGGTGATACACAGAGAGAGAAACTTTCGATGTGCTGTTTTTTTTTAAATTTTATGTGCTGTCCTTTTAAAGCCCTCAGAACCACTCCCACAACTGCCATTAAACCGTCAACTTATTATTCCATTTACTAAGGCATGGTCCTCACAAAGGCTCCACCTTTCAATCACCATAATAGGATTTCCCACCCTCTTAACACTGTCACAGTGAGGGCTAAGTATCTAATACATGGACGTTGGGGGACACAAATTCAGTCCACTGCAAGTGGTAACTGTGGTTTTGATTTGCATGTCCCTCATGACTAATGATGTTGAGCAAATTTTCATGTACTAATTTGGATGCATTTTTTGGAAAATGTGTATTCAAATCCTTTGTTCATGTTTTATTATCTTGTTCAGTTAAAGGTGTTCTTTATAAATTTTGGTTATGAGTGCCTCATGGAATATACTGTGGTCAAGTACTTTTCTCCCAGTCTATGCATTATATTTCTTTTCCCTGGTCATGTTTATTGAAGTGCAAAAGTTGCTAATTCTGCTTAGGTACAATTTATCATTTTTTTTTCTTTTATTGCTTATGCTTTTGGTATTGTATGTAAGAAATTATTATCTAACCCAAGATCATGAAGATTTACTCCTATGTTTGTCTTTATTACTTTTTAGTTTTTTAATATTAAATAATTTAGGAGAAAAGGCTCTTTGGAGATTCAGATGAGTTGGAAGCAAAATTATGTAAATAACATGAAAGAAAGAATACAGACAAAGACACTCAATATTATGCACAGTAAAAAACTATATCATCTATTTTACTATGTTACTGTGTACAAGATGCAAAACATCCCTTTTAAAATTACTTGAAGGCAGCAAGCTCAGAGCTCAGTAAGACTGAACCAAGGGAGCTGATGAAAGAAAAGCTAATCAATAAGGAATGACATCTAAAAAGCAAGATCATATTCAGTCTTTATTCAGACTGTATCTGAATGGTCAAACTGGAGAATACATAGAAAAGCCAGAAAGAGGGGGTAAGATGTTGAACCTGTAAGAGATGACTTTCTCTAAAAAGAATGAGAGTAGAAATAGTAAACTAATTTGGAAATGTACTCACAGACACTGGAGTTTAAAGAAAGTGATATTAAACAATGTGTATACTAAGGATTTAATTCATAATTCTCATCTTATCATAAAGTTGGATATGGTTGCGCTCCATGACCAAAAGGAATAAATATGTCTTATTGATCCACAGAGAATTCAACTAAGATGTCTCATTTAGAATATATTATCAATTCCATCCATAAGGCTTTGTAATGAAATTTAGTCTCACTACCATTTGCTTGCATGTTAATAATAACTATCGTGTTGTCAAATTTGTATAGTCTTTTATTCTTTGATGAGTAGAAAAATGTAACAAGAAATATGAGACAAATGTCTGTCAATGAAAAAGACTGTTGAATGTTGCAGCACAAGAATGAAGGCTCTATTTATAGACATTAAGTTCTAGAATTCACAGTCTGAACGAACATTAACCACCTCTTTTTTATAACTGAGGGGCTTAAAGAAACTTTTTAAAGATTAGAACCCAATCTAGTGAGTTACCTATGACACAACTTCATATTCAAAACATTATGGCCCTGTATTAGTCAAGGGTTTTGGGTATTCTATATACGTTTTGTTCCTTTAATAATATTATAAGCTTTTTAGGAAAGGGANTATCCAAAATCTTCACTGTTTTTTGCTTTTAGATTTTTTAGCCTTTGTACTCTCTTCTCTCGCCATCTGCCACCTTCTGGTTGCTCTTTTTTATTTCAGAGATAAGATAAAGATTTCTAAAGCTAAAAATTTTAAATATCTTTTAAAAATAGTATAGATTACATGGAAAGAAAAGTAATTATCTTTGAAAGAATTCTCAAGCAAATTTTCTAGTCAAAGGAAAACAAAAAATAATCAAAGAATTCAATTCAATTCAACCAGCACTGATTGAACTTTTCTTAGTTTTATGCACTGAAGATGTAACAGCAAATAAGACATAGATCCTACCTGAAGAAACTCATATATCAGTAGAAAATAAATACTGTATGATAATTTGATCAGTTAATTGTATTTTAAAGCAGTAATAATATTTCACACATATTCTCATTAAGTGTCAAGTATTTTACATGTATTAAAAAATTTATCCTCATAACAACCATATAAGGTAAGCACTGCCATACATTCATTTTACAAATGAGAAAACTGAGGCACAGAGAGATTAACTCATCTGCCCAGGTTACATACCTAGTTTTTGGCAGAACTGGTATTTGAACCAGGCAGTGTGGCTTCAGAGCCTGCACTCTTATGCCTCATTGTACTACCTCTCAATTAACTGCAGCTTCTCAGTTTTTTAAAAAGTTTTGTTTCATAAGATGATTTGTTTCTCTTTACACACATGTCACCAAAATTAGAAATTAAGATTTGCTGGTTATTTCACATAAAGACATTAAATCCATGTTTGACCTTTGAAAGGCTTCTTGTGAAGAAGCAGTCTGAAAATTATAAATGCCTTTATAAATATATGACATTATTAAAGTACTATTTTCATCTCATGGAAACATGAATTTAGAAATACAAGCATCTGATGTAGCATATACTGGCATTCCTGAAAATCTTGCAGAAATCTTACTTCAAGTTGCAGAGCTAATGAGAAAAATATAGGATTAGTGTAGACCACTCAGCAACAACAATAAATGCTGCTTACAAACAATTTATCACAGTTTTTTAAGGGTTAAAATCATAATAAAGAAAGCAATACTGTAGCAGATAGAGGACTGCATCCTGAATACAAAGGAAAGCAGGCTGTCAGGATGAGGTAAGAGAAAGACTGCTGAACTGTGGAGACAAGCACATCACCAGCACAGGGTATGGGTGGGTCAGCAGATGTGCACATGCTCCAGCAAAGATGTAGACTGATGATTCTGGATCATTATCTTTTCATCGTTTCTTTTGCACGTACTCAACATTCAGAGAAGAAAGTTGGATGAAGATATCATGTATAGTACCAGACTCTTCCATGGCTTGCTGAATTCAGCTTTGTTAGTATATTTTGCATTCTGCTGCTGTTATTGGCAGCACAAAACTTTAAGACACAGGAGAAAATCACATAAGAACATTCTGATCTCCCAAGTCTTATCAACATCATCCGCTTTTTACCAATCCCATTTAAACTTATTCACATTGCAGAGCACACACTTAA
>NW_007735763.1:61620-65303 GCF_000696425.1 Galeopterus variegatus | reverse complement strand
ACATCATCCGCTTTTTACCAATCCCATTTAAACTTATTCACATTGCAGAGCACACACTTAAGCAGAAGAAACTATATTTTGAATGGATTACAACTATATTTAGAATAGCTTTATCATTAGAATTATTTGTTAATTTAGGTTCTTTCCTCCTTTTCTGTTGCACACTTAAAAGTTGAAAATGCATATATTATTCAGAGCAAAATACTTTCCTAAATTAAGTTCAACTGTAGTTAGTAGCATATGCGTCATTGCATAGAAACTTCTGTTCTCATCTTCAATGAACAAGTACCTAACGGGTCATTCACACATTTCCCTTGGTAATTTCATCATGAGTGCAAATTTTCTTCTTCCATCTCCATCAACACTAGCACAAAGTTTAAAAAAATATGGGATAACTATTATAGCCTTTCATTCCCAGTAGCCATCATTTAGGACTGAGGGATTAACTGGATCCAATACTTTTAAAAGAGCAAAACCAAAGTAGACAGAAAATGGCACTTTTCCTGATCATAATCAGAAGAAAAGTTTTTTGTTCAATTTACAAGAAATTTCTGTTGATTAAAGCCTACTTACACAGTCACAGTTGATGTTACTATCAAAGCTGTTATTTGAGTAGTCAATTAACTTCCCCCAAAGCACTGCAACCAGAGAAAATGATTTATTTTCTTGTAGTGTTGTCCTAATTTGGTCTTAATGAGAAGGCTGAGTGTTTCTTGTATTTTTGTTCCTTGGGTTTCTGAAGGTTTGATTTACTTGTCCCAGTAAAAGTCTCTGCTTGTTTGCCTCCTTCTCTGAACAAAGACTGATTTTCATATGAAAAGAGTTAGTGAATGTTTCCCCTAAGGCTAGCTTTTCCCAGAGAAGTAGGCTATTGCACTGCTTTTTGTCATTTTTAATCACAGAAATATTTTCAAAAGGCAGCAGAAACAGTGATTGTCAAGTTGGATCTCTGATTTCCTAAGGAGGGTGATAGAAATGTATTTTAAGCAATTTTAGCAATAAATGTTTGCTGACACACAGATCTGGATATATAGCCATTAGAGATATGCACATTTTCATAGAATAGTCTAGGCATACTCCCTCGCTCTCTGGGCTACCACGACCTGAGCACTTGTTTTTGGTTTCCCCTGGTACAGCTGATAACATCAAACATTTAAAACTGAGCACCACTGGAATACAGCTCCAAGCAGCTTAGGGTTGAGGGTTGTTATCAATGGTTACAAGAGTAGCAGAGAATTCCGGGGCCTGGACTCAGCCTTGGCTTGTAAATATGTTTTTATGTAGAAAGTAACTTGGTATCAGTATGTTACCAAACCCCACGAATTTTTTTGGAAGGCAGCAAAGGATTTTGAAACATTACAGATCTGGTGATAAAATGGAGACATGCAAAATTGTATTTGTCTGTTGAAAACAACTTTAACCCGCCACTGCTACATATATATTAACAACAAATTTCAGGCATTCTGAACAACTGCTAAGGATCTGTTTGTGAGATTTTTCAACGCAAGGCATTCTTTACCCCTCCTAAGAAAGGCCTGTCTCCCGATTTATGCATCATTTTGCAAAGCCTGGCTGTACAAAACAGGTTCATTCCAGAGTGCAGGGCAGCTGGAACGAGGGAGCTCAAGGGACTGGGGGCTTTCTCAGGAGAGCTTGAGTGCTTCTTCTCTGAGGATCTGTACCTGGAAGCCCGGAGGAATACAGTTGACATGGGAAAAAATGAGAACATGCATCCTAGGGCTCTATATTCATTTCCAGAGTACCCCCTACCTACCCTACTCTATCTGACATTTTGCCTCAGGACCAAAAGAAGACAGTTGCTAGGGGACTGGCTATGAGGCAGCCACACAGAGAAAAGGCTAAAAAAACAAAAAAAACTTTGAGATTCTTATATTAAAATATTGCTTCCTAGAACACGTCAGGTTTTCCCAGAAAAATGATTAACAAGTTAATGTTTAAATACATTAATTCAGAATTTTCAATACTACATATTCTGAGGCTATATATAGTATTTACTTGAAATTTGTTAAGAATATAGATCTTAAGCATCCTCACCATGGGCATGTGTGCATGCACATACACACACACACACACACACACACACACAAAATGGTAACTAAGGGTAGTAATGAATATGTTAACTAATCTGATTGTGGTAATCTTTTCACAACATACAAATGTGAAACCATCATTTTGATTGAATGTGATGAATATATACAATTTATATTTGAATATTTGCAATTTATACTTGTCAATTCACCTCAATAAAGCTGAAAGGAAAAACATTAAAATTTTGAAAAAGAATATTAAGTCCAGAGTGATCTTAAGATATTTAAATCTACATACATTTACATAAAATGGGAGTACAAGGAAGGATAATGGGGAAGGCAGAAAATGTAAAAACCACCTTTTCTCAGTGCAGTTCTGGGCTGGCGCAGGGCTCATCTTACGTGGTTTCCGTGCACACATGCTGGAGTCTAATTAGAAAAGAAAATATCAAGATTAAAAATGACCCATCTTAAAAGTCTTTTATATAAATATTACTAAATTAAAGTAGAACTAAAAATTCCTAAAGATATTAAATATCACTAAGTATTTAGAAGGCCCTTAAGTTCCACCTGACCTCTTTCAGTTCTGGTATATTCCCTGCATTTGTTTCATGTATATTCCATTCCCTTTAGGTCTGAAAAGGAAACCCGACGACTTAAATTATATTGCTATACATTAAAATATTGAGATGAAAATAAAAGTTTGAAAATAATATCTGTCAAAAGTTAACCTTTTAAAATTAGGCCAGTTTACTTTAGACGAAGTGCTTAGAAAATTCATCTGTGCGATGATCAAAGTTATTATCATATCCCAAATCCCTGAAGTCTTTCTTGCCTCTTGTAGCAAGGTGCATTAACCACATAATAGGATTTCCAGATAGAAAAATGGAAAGGAAAATGCTGAGCCTGACAGAGAAGAGCTTAATAGACTTGTGTACATACATTAGCCTCCTGACTTGCAATTGATTTGCAAAGCGCCACTGCCAGCCCCATCTCAGGGAGTCCATCATTAACACTTCCTCTGAGTCCCTCCCCTCCCCAGCCTTCCTCCCACCCTCAGATTATCTCGCAAACTTTCCAAAGAGATGTTTTAACTTAATATTTCCTCAAAGATGAGATACTTTAAGCAAGTTCAGACAAACCAAGTAGATGTCTTGTTTTCTTGGATGATTGTGACAGATATTAAGTTCAGGATTTTGTTTTAGCTATAGTGTCTATATCCCTATTAACACAGAAAATCAACTAATACTGAGTCCTTCAAGGGCAGAGAGGAAAACGAGAAAAAGAAAGCTTTTCCCGTGTTCCTAAGTAGTGACAAATTCCTTTTATATCCCTTAAAGTTTTCATGAGTTTTTAAACAAACAAGTTAGGTAACACTAGGCTAAAGTGTATCAAACACACAAAAATGTAAAAACTGGTAATAAATTGATTTCATCTTGTTATCAAAATTGCTTTTCCCCTGTCGTCTGGTTTCCTACCATCTATCAGCATGAGAACCAGAGATCTGACCGGGAATGAGTTGCTTTCCTCTGCATGAATAGAAAGCTGCTAGTTTTCCTTTACTCCCAATCAAGTCCACAGATAAAATAGATTAAACTCTTCAGATTTAAACACTGAGATCTGTGTGGTGGATTC
>NW_007735763.1:58417-61232 GCF_000696425.1 Galeopterus variegatus | reverse complement strand
TGACCGGGAATGAGTTGCTTTCCTCTGCATGAATAGAAAGCTGCTAGTTTTCCTTTACTCCCCATCAAGTCCACAGATAAAATAGATTAAACTCTTCAGATTTAAACACTGAGATCTGTGTTTAAATCATTCCCCTTTCATACTTTCAGGAAGACTCTGGAAAGATATCACTTATAATAATTATTAAAATGTGCTTTCTGCTGTAGGGTTTCTTGGTGTGTGGTAGATGACTTGCATTGCCTCTGAGCAAAGCTCAAGCAGACAAAAATGATATTAACTACCCACCTCCCTGAAAATAAGAAAAAATGCCCACAGTCCATTCCTTATTTGTAAGCTCTCCATATTCTAATGGTATTTCAGAAACAGCTGGAAGAGAAGTCAGTTTAGAATGATTTCCTTTAGGATAAAAAACTAATATTTAATAATTTATTCACTTTTTAACATTTTCACCATTGAGACACAGAAGGAATTTTCCACTCTTTCATCAGCAATGTCCTGTGCAGCACCTTGCTCGTTAGATAGAATCTGAGCTAGGATGTTTTTATCATCTCTGCTCTTTGTCCCACGGTAGCCCTCATTACTTGGTTGTCCACATACTAGAGCTCAGGACCCCAACCATGCTTAACTGTTTTATATCCAGCTAGACAACCCACCTCCTGCTTTATCACTGTAGTCACTTCTGCCAGCATTGCCATACCCCTCGTCCTTTTCTACACCTTGCCTATCTCACCTACCTACCTTGAACCAATCCAATATCTAGCGCCTCGAATTGTGGTGGAGAAACCACAGCACCACGCCAACAGGCACCGCGCCAGGCGCCCACCCCCAGCAGGCCTGCAGCCTTCTCTGGCCAACCACATACATGTTCATAGTGAGTAGTCTCTGCCGCCCCTCACGATGACAAGTCAAAACCACGCATCAGCAAACTGTCCCATTGTCCTTCCACCTTTCCTGCTGCCCCATTCATCCTCATCCTTCCCCGAGCAGCACACTTCTCTCTTCTTTCCCAGAGTCATTAATACTTGCCAGGCGTTTTCCCTTCTCCCTTCCAAGGCCCATGTATCTGTTTCTCCTTTGGATAGTCTTTTCTACTTCTCAAAGTTTCTGAAGAAATTTTCATCAACATCTCATTCCCCTCCTGTGTCATCACTTTCTTCCTCTTCTGTCCCTCTTATTGTATCTGCCTTCAACAGATTATTATCTGATTTCTATCTCCACCCTGCTAAAATTTTTTCTTGGCAAAATTTGCCCATGACTACTTAATATTGCTCCATGAGAACACTTGTCCAAAAATAGTATTGAGGTTTCTCAGACAACTACAGATAGAACTACCATACGATCCAGCAATCCCACTGCTGGGGATATACCTGAAGGAATGGAAATCATCATGCTGAAGGGAAACCTGCACTCCCATATGTATCACAGCTCTGTTTACAATAGCCAAGATACGGAACCAATACAAATGTCCATCAACAGACAGCTGGATAAGGAAACCGTGGTATATATACACAATGGAATACGACTCAACTATAAAAAAGAACAAAATTCTGCCATTTGCAGCAACATGGAGGAGCTTGGAGAACATTAAATGTGAAATAGGCGAGGCACAGAAAAGAGATATACTATATGTCCTCACTCATAAGTGGGAGCTAAAATAAATAAATAAATAAATAAGAAAAACAAGAACTCTTTTCCACTGTATGAGTCAACATTTTTATACTATTTGATACAGTTGGTCATCTCAATCTTCCTGAAATTCTTTCCTGTTTTCCCTCTGTGACTACAGTTTCACAGTTCTCCTCTTGTATTTCAGACAGATTTACTTCAGTCTTTTTTCCTCGTCCCCTTTTGCTATTCATCTCTGAAAGGCCTGTGACTTTGAGGGAAGCTGAAGTGGTGGAGCCAGGATTCAAAGCCAGACAGTAGAACTCAGAGCCAGGCTACACGGCCTCCATATGGTGCAATGGCTAAACCCACCAGCTCCAGAGTTAAGCAAAAAACAAGGATTGAAATCTCAGCTATAGCACTTACTGAATACATACTTTGGGGCAAGTGATGTGGCTTCTGTGAACACTGATTTTCTCATCTACAGAATATAGGTAATAAATTCCTTCCAGATAAAGTTATTGGGAATAAGTCAGGTACTAACTGCAAAGCAGTTAGTAAAAGCACCTATAAATTGTAGTTTTCCAAAAATGGCATCTATTACTATTTTATTGCTTTTACATTTTCTCAAATATTTATCTTTTTTTTTTTTTTCAGAGTAAGACATGAGACAAAACAGGGAGGTTGGGTGCATTTGGGGCAGGATTATGTTAGGGAAAGAGAGAAAGTCATTATTGCCACAATCCAATTGAACCATTTAACCGTTAGCTGAGCTATCTACCTTTAGCCTAGTTCCACATGAAGTTCAGGAGGTTTCCATTCTTTTTTGAGGCACATTGACTTGAATGCTCACCAGCACTGGCAGGCAACAGTTTCTCACAGTTTCTTCCATCTTAACTTAGACTCTGAAATGACAAATGACTCCAGATTTGCAGCATATTTAAACATTATGACCATCTTTCAATGCCAAAGACAGTACTATTTGATAAAAATCTATTAAGTCAGGTTTTTTTTTTTTTTGCCTATAGGTTTGTAATTCAAAGAAAGAGGCCAGGATGGGGCCTGCCCACATCCTGATAAGCAATCAAACAGCAGAGACACGCAGGGGTCCTGAAGTACAGGCCCAGGGCCTGGGCCATGCCCCCACCTACATCCAAGCAAGCAATGCAGCCAGCGAGATGCCTGGGGGTCCTGAGATTGAAGCACAGGA
>NW_007735763.1:55085-58055 GCF_000696425.1 Galeopterus variegatus | reverse complement strand
GTGGGGTTTTTTTTTTTTTTTTTTTTTTTGCCTATAGGTTTGCAATTCAAAGAAAGAGGCCAGGATGGGGCCTGCCCACATCCTGATAAGCAATCAAACAGCAGAGACACGCAGGGGTCCTGAAGTACAGAAAAAATACTTCAGGCCCTGGGCCATGCCCCCACCCACATCCAAGCAAGCAATGCAGCCAGCGAGATGCCTGGGGGTCCTGAGATTGAAGCACAGGACCAGTCATGCCCCCACCTGCAACCTGATCTTAGAAATGTGTGTTTTTTTATGGTGTGTGACTTATCTGCTCATGTCCTCCACCAAATTTCTGCTTATATTTTTCTAATTTATTTTTATGTGTTCTTTTTTGCAATTAAAAAAATTAAATCAGAGTTTTTAAAAAAGTCTATAGATTATTTAAAGCTCTTAAAGAATTTTTTTAAAGGTAAAACTATTACTGTCATACAAATATAAAGTAAACATACATTAAATATTTTATTTAACTCACTCACTAATTAATGAGAGAACCAATAAGACATTACATCCATGTCAAAGGAGAATCATAAGAGCACACATATAAAGATCCCAGGAATGTGGAAATGAATATACAGATAGATGTGAAACTCAATATCCACCTAGAAATGACTAAGTTCTACCACACACAATTCATTTCTATGGATAATTTTTTTTGTATTATTGTCATTTTCTACAACTTACAGGGTTGTAAAACAGTTCAAAGACAAGGAAAGAAAGTCATAACCCTAACGAGACACTCAGTAATTTTCTTACTCATTTCAAAGCTTTTTACTTTTTTTCCTGACAGTTTAACTCTTAAAGATAAGAAGCATTCCAACTGTACATTTTTCTATGTCTCGATACCAATCACAGATGAGTTCTATTCAACCAATGACGAGACAGATTTAGAATATGTTAGTGGAAATGCCGGTGAGGGTGTGGAGAGAAGGGAACACTCCTACACTGTTGGTGGGACTGTAAATTAGTACANTATGAATCTCATCTTCACATCTTGCGCATGAGGGGTGACAATCAGCTTTGTATCTCATGAACATTCATAACCAAAAAAAGAAAAAAGAATGTGTTAATGGGTTCCAAAATACTACATAGTGGTCAGATCCTGAAAGAGTTACAGAACCCTTGATTTTCACTCCTAGAACCAGTATTTTGAAAACTATGCGTGCCCATTTCTTTACATATAAAATGACATTTAGGTTTTTTTTTATTCTAAGATTTTAGAGTACAGGGCAGAATTACAGAAGCAGGGAAAATAAGATGCACCATTTTAGGAAGTAACAGAACAGTGACTGTTCTAAGTCACATTCCCCCTCCTTCTCTCTCCCTTCCCCCACTTCTGGATTGCATTATGAAGCTTGATCGAGACCTCGCTGGGAAGAAAAGGAGTGGTGCTGGTGCAATGTACAGGGAGCATGACAGAGAATCATCCTGGTATTTCCATTACAGGCTCACAATGGCATCATTGTCAGAGCTCACTTTGCTTTGACCCCAGTGCTGAACATGAACTCAAAGCACATGCTCCACAGTTCATCCAGTTCGAGCCTATGAGAACAAGGAAGGTGACGTCAGCTTTGGCACTCTGTTTAAGTGCAATAAAGCCTGTGCCTTGTGAATTACATGAAGATGGATCACAACCCTCAGCTCTGTGTTTACAAAGACATCAGCAATAAACACACATACATTTTAGTGAAAGAAAACCACGGTTGCTTTCATTACCTTGAGAAAAGAAGAATCGATTTTCTTAAAACCATGGGTAATTTAAAAATACCATAAATATAACATGATACCCCTCTTTTCTAGTTGTCAATATCGCCAGAGCATTTGGAAAGGCTGATTTGCCTTTATTTCTCATGTACTATAGCCCCTTGTCACCTGTAGCTGTTACTCTAAACATCAGTTATTATGTTGACCTTTACAGTATTTTACCACTTTCATTTAAAAATTAATATAAGAAAGAACAAATATTTTAGTTCCAGAAGTAATGTGGGTCAGGATCTCTTAATACTCTTATAGAGCTCCTGGTAATTCTAAAGAGACTCCATTCTTTCTCCACGAACAAAGTTATATCTCATTTCACTACCCCTAAATAACAACAGCAGTAATTAAACAGAATTGCTTTCATTCCCTTNAGTATGGAGGTTTCTCAAAGAACTACAGATAGATCTTCCATATGATCCAATAATCGCACTTTTTGGCATATACACAGAGGAAAATAAATCATCATGTTGAAGGGATACCTGCACTGCCATGTTCATCACAGCTGTGTTTACAATAGCCAAGATATGGAACCAAACTAAATGTCCATCAATGGATGATTGGATAAGGAAACTGTGGTATGTATACACCATGGAATACTACTCTGCTATAAAAAAGAATGAAATTCTCCCGTTTGCAACGACATGGATGAGCCTGGAGAAACTTATGTTGAGTGAAATAAGAAAAGCACAGAGGGATAAATAACGCTTGTCCTCACTCATAAGTGGGAGCTAAGAGAGAAAGAAGGAAGGAAAGAAAAACCACAGTGGTGCATTGGACTTGCAGAGGGAGAGAGCACACCTAGGGATACAAAGTGGAGTTGGGGGGAAGGGGGAGGGGGAGGGAGGACGGGGATAATTGAGTGGGGGACATGGGGTACAAATGCAATTTGTGATAATGGGTGTGCTACCAGTATGAATCTCATCTTCACATCTTGCGCATGAGGGGTGACAATCAGCTTTGTATCTCATGAATATTCATAACCAAAAGAAGAAAAAAGAATGTGTTAATGGGTTCCAAAATACTACATAGTAGTCAGATCCTGAGTTACAGAACCCTTGATTTTCACTCCTAGAACCAGTATTTTGAAAACTATGCGTGCCCATTTCTTTACATATAAAATGACATTTAGATTTTTTTTTATTCTAAGATTTTAGAGTACAGGGCAGAATTACAGAAGCAGGGAAAATAAGA
>NW_007735763.1:42845-54119 GCF_000696425.1 Galeopterus variegatus | reverse complement strand
TTACCACTTTCATTTAAAAATTAATATAAGAAAGAACAAATATTTTAGTTCCAGAAGTAATTTGGGTCAGGATCTCTTAATACTCTTATAGAGCTCCTGGTAATTCTAAAGAGACTCCATTCTTTCTCCACGAACAAAGTTATATCTCATTTCACTACCCCTAAATAACAACAGCAGTAATTAAACAGAATTGCTTTCATTCCCTTTATGAATAACTTTCAATTCTAATCTGCTCCTTCAAAGAAATTACGAATCACTGCTCCTTTTACAATCAGATCCATTAGGCATCGTTTTTAAAAATAAAGTTAACATGTTTAGGTACATCATTAGAGAAGACTCTAAAGAAAAGCAGAGGGGAAGGACTTAGAGATCTCAACTTGGTGGAGTTTAAGCTCATTTTATTTTCTGTAAGCCAACCTTCCCTCTTTTCATGAAAAAATGCTATTATTTGTTTAAGAGTGTTATAATTAGGTTTATTTCTTTTACTATTTGTTTCTTTAAAAGATAAATGCCTAAGTATTTAGTTGAAAAGAAAGTCAGAAATACTTATAAATATATTGGTTTCCTAAGTGCACACACAAACAAAAAAACAACTGAGAAAAAGAAACTTGTACATTATTACTGAATTTTGACAAGAAAAAAAATGTTAGGAAAGAGATATAGCTGTTGATGGTCAACAAAAGTGGAAGAATTTAGCTTTTAATCATTATAGATTTGATTAACTCAAAACCTGTGTTCAATTTCAGTTCCAGAATCACAAAGGCAATATGAAATTTGTCTCATTAATTCTTACCATTCACAATAATAGATAAAATGTGATGAGCTGTCAGTACATGCCAGGTACCAAGGTAAGTCTTTCACTTGCATTAATTATTTCTAACCCTTACAATAATTTTCTGAGGCAAGAATTATTGTTATCAGTCTATCAACTATTATTATCCAGCCTTTTTAGTGAATAATGAAATTAAAGTTTTTGAGAGGTTAAAACTTTTCTGAAGTCAAAGATCTGTAGGGTCTGCGTCCAAGCCCCCGCACCTGCTCTGTTGTTCAAAGTTAAAGTTACCATTTAGGATACAACACAGCAGCCCCAGAGCATTGAATGGGGCTGGGCCTGTGGCACTGCACTGGCTTCATGGCCACGCAGCCAGTCCTGCTCCTTCCCACCAGTCTCCCACTCACATCGTACTGTGGGCATTTATTACTCTAAGAAACTTACTGTGCATCCTTCTTAATTTTTCCTTAATAGCCATTACTTTAGGATAAAGTAAAAATGTCCTAACCTGGCATAAATGAGGCTTCAAAATTTGGCATCACCTTCGGCTCCAGCCTTCTCCATTCCCACTGCTTTCCACTGTGTCTGTCTTGCTCCTAGGGCCCTCCGGCTCTTTGCCATAGCAACTGATCTTACCCCACATGCTTCCACCTCTTTGCATCCCTGCCTCCCTCGTTGGAAAGGTCTGCACACCTCTTTCCCACTAGTACAAATCGAGGCTTATATTGCAAGATACGTCTTCCTAACCCCCCAACACTCATTCTCACTCTCCTCTCACCCAGCATCATATCTTGCTCCTTTTTCTCTCTGCTTGTTTCTTGATGCCTTCGCATAGTCCCTGATCAAAGCTTGGGAAACTCTGATAAAGCCAAGTCAAACGTCTGATCCTGAACTAAAGTCCACCCCTACTTTGCTGGTATCCCTTTCACAGAGGGAGGACGGTAGAGGGGAGCAGGAAAGGTGGAAGGACAATGGGACAGTTTGCAGATGCATGGTTTTGACTTGCCATCGTGAGGGGCGGCAGAGACTACTCACTATGAACATGTAAGTGGTTGGCCAGAGAAGGCTGCAGGCCTGCTGGGGGTGGGCGCCTGGCACGGTGCCTGTTGGCGTGGTGCTGTGGTTTCTCCACCACAATTCGAGGTGCTAGATATTGGATTGGCTTAAGCTAGGTGAGATAGGCAAGGTGTAGAAAAGGACGAGGGGTATGGCAATGCTGGCAGAAGTGACTACAGTGATAAAGCAGGAGGGGGGTTGTCTAGCTGGATATAAAACAGTTAAGCATGGTTGGGGTCCTGAGCTCTAGTATGTGGAAAACCAAGTAATGAGGGCTACCGTGGGACAAAGAGCAGGGGTATCAAAAAAGAAGGTTTTAGGAAGCTAGAAGAAATTTGACTCATTCTGAATTATTCTACTGAAGAGCATAAAATAATATAATTTATGTCAGATGGAAGAATTGTGTTCCTTTTGGGGCGTTTTTTGCTCTTTAAAATTGAGAATAAGGGCCGACCCCATGACTCACTCGGGAGAGTGCGGCACTGGGAGCGCAGTAGTGCTCCTGCTGCAGGTTCGGATCCTATATAGGGATGGCCGGTGCGCTCACTGGCTGAGCGCGGTCACAGAAAAGGACGAAAAAAAAATCGAGAACAAAAATAGCTAAAAAACTTAAAGGAGAACCTAGTGTGAATCCCATCATTCCAGTAAAGTGTTGGTACCACTTCACACACCCACTACGCACGTACAAGTGCTCCATTCCTCCACATCCTTTCCAACACTGGATATGGTCAGTCCTTCTAATTTTAGCCTTTTTTTTTTCAGGTGTATAGTGGTATCTCATTGTGGCTTTATTTTGCATTTCCCTAATGTCAAATACGTTGAGTATCTTTCCATGTGCTCGATTGTCATCCATATATCTTCTTTGTGAAATGTAATATCTGTTCATTCTTTGTCCCTTTTTAAAATTGGCTTTTTGGGTTTTTTGGAGTTTTGAAATTCTGAATATATTCTGGATAGAAATTCTTTATCAGATAGATGCCTTGCCAATATGTTCTCACAATCTGTGGCTTATCATTTTATTCACTTAGTATGTTTTGAATAGCAAAAGTTTTAAATTTTGATAAAGAACAATTTATGATTTTTTTCTTTTTGGGATTGTGCTTTTGGTGTTATATCTAGGAAATCCTTGCTTAATCTGAGGTCAAAAAATTTTCTCCTAGAAGTTTTATAAATTTAAGTTTACATTTAGATTTATTATCCATTTTAACTTAACTTTTGTACATGATGCAAGAGAGGGATAAACTTTTTTTTGCATATTAATATCTAATTGTTTTACTATTGCTTGTTGAAAACACTACCTTTTCTTCATTGAATTGCCTTTAAAATTTTGTCAGAAATCAGTGTTCATATATTGGTGGATCTGTTTCTGGACTGTACTATTTTCCTTTCTTCTATTTGTCTATCTTGATGCTAATGTTGCACTGTTATATGTTTATAATTATATATATGTTTTATAATTAATGTTGACACCAGGTAGTGTTAGCCCTCTAACTTCTTTTTTAGCTAGTCTAGGTCTTTGCATTTCCATATAAATTTTAGAATCAGCTTACTAGTTTATTTTAAAAATACTTTGGGATTTTTATTGGGTTTATATTGAATCTGTAGGTGAATTAGAAAAAGTCTTCTAATCCATGAACATGATATCTCTCTTCATTTATTTAGATCAGTTTCCAGCAAAATTTTGTAGGTTTCCATTTAAATTTTATTCTGAAGTACATTTATTCCTAAGTATTTTATGTTTTTTGATATTTTAAAGGTATTTTAAAGGTGTCTTAAAATTTCATTTCAATTACTTTTTTGCTAATACATAGTAATACAATACAATTGATTTTTATATACCATTGATCCTCATTATTTGCAGGTTCTGTATTTGCAAATTTGCCTACTTGCTAAAATTTATTTGTAACGCTTTTTAAATGTTAATTTCCAAAGAGACATACTACATATTTACATTAGGGCACATTACCCATTTTAATTTTCTAAGACACTATTATAGGCTCCTCATTAATTCAAAATTCCTGCTGAAATTTTCAAGACGTTGCATGGCCACCTTTCTATCTTCCACTTAATTCACCAAAGAAAAATCCTACAAGAGTACCTGTCCTTCTAATTGACTAAGTCATAATCATCTGGGAAAAGTACTTAGTAAAAAACCGAATGAGGCTATTTATTAAATTGTGAAGATAGCTTTAAGGGAAATTTCTTTATAAGCTTCTGAGATTTATCTGACAATTATACCCCAAATATTGAGCTTCTTTCAAGGACAGAACAAAAAATAAGAATATTTTGATTGTTTCCTTTGAACTACAATGGATAAAGCACTCTAGAGGACATGTGTTTAGCTACCTACCTTGTATTTATTGCTGGGAGATCAGAGTGCCATTTAATAAGTTACTTTTTCCAGAGCACTGGATGGTGTTTGGTTCCCTAATGGGATTAATTTAACTAAGACAGTTAATTGAATCAATTCATTTCCCCAGAGAACCTTTCACTCACCCTCATTTTCCACTGAATTAAGGAGAGGCTGCGTTTCCTTTCTTTTTTGTGTATTTGTATTAAGCATTATTCCTTTGGTAACTTAGCATTTATGTTTCAGAATGAGTTAACAAAAAGATTGATTATGGGCTTTGGCAGAAAGCAAAAAGCTGTTTGGTAAAAGTTTAGAATGTAATTTATTTCTAAAATCACAGATGAGTGTGGTCTTTTCTTAAGACCCACTGAATAATACTCTGGAATGTGGGTCCCAAAAAACAAATCTCTATACTAATTTAATAGATTTCTTGNAAAAAAAAATCGAGAACAAAAATAGCTAAAAAACTTAAAGGAGAACCTAGTGTGAATCCCATCATTCCAGTAAAGTGTTGGTACCACTTCACACACCCACTACGCACGTACAAGTGCTCCATTCCTCCACATCCTTTCCAACACTGGATATGGTCAGTCCTTCTAATTTTAGCCTTTTTTTTTTCAGGTGTATAGTGGTATCTCATTGTGGCTTTATTTTGCATTTCCCTAATGTCAAATACGTTGAGTATCTTTCCATGTGCTCGATTGTCATCCATATATCTTCTTTGTGAAATGTAATATCTGTTCATTCTTTGTCCCTTTTTAAAATTGGCTTTTTGGGTTTTTTGGAGTTTTGAAATTCTGAATATATTCTGGATAGAAATTCTTTATCAGATAGATGCCTTGCCAATATGTTCTCACAATCTGTGGCTTATCATTTTATTCACTTAGTATGTTTTGAATAGCAAAAGTTTTAAATTTTGATAAAGAACAATTTATGATTTTTTTCTTTTTGGGATTGTGCTTTTGGTGTTATATCTAGGAAATCCTTGCTTAATCTGAGGTCAAAAAATTTTCTCCTAGAAGTTTTATAAATTTAAGTTTACATTTAGATTTATTATCCATTTTAGCTTAACTTTTGTACATGATGCAAGAGAGGGATAAACTTTTTTTTGCATATTAATATCTAATTGTTTTACTATTGCTTGTTGAAAACACTACCTTTTCTTCATTGAATTGCCTTTAAAATTTTGTCAGAAATCAGTGTTCATATATTGGTGGATCTGTTTCTGGACTGTACTATTTTCCTTTCTTCTATTTGTCTATCTTGATGCTAATGTTGCACTGTTATATGTTTATAATTATATATATGTTTTATAATTAATGTTGACACCAGGTAGTGTTAGCCCTCTAACTTCTTTTTTAGCTAGTCTAGGTCTTTGCATTTCCATTTGAAATTTAAAATCAGGTTGTCAATTTCTACAAAAGGGTCTATTGGCATTTTGGTTGAGTTTGCATTGACTCTATTGATAACTGGGGAAGAACTGACATCTTAACAAGATTGAGTCTTTCAACCCATGAACAAAGAATGTCTCTCAATATATGTTCTTTAATTTCTCTAAGCAATGTTTTGTAGTTTCGATTTACATATTTTTGTCAGATTTATCCCTTAATATTTTATATTTTTGATGGCATTTCTTTTTAAATGTTAATTTCCAAAGAGACATACTACATATTTACATTAGGGCACATTACCCATTTTAATTTTCTAAGACACTATTATAGGCTCCTCATTAATTCAAAATTCCTGCTGAAATTTTCAAGACGTTGCATGGCCACCTTTCTATCTTCCACTTAATTCACCAAAGAAAAATCCTACAAGAGTACCTGTCCTTCTAATTGACTAAGTCATAATCATCTGGGAAAAGTACTTAGTAAAAAACCGAATGAGGCTATTTATTAAATTGTGAAGATAGCTTTAAGGGAAATTTCTTTATAAGCTTCTGAGATTTATCTGACAATTATACCCCAAATATTGAGCTTCTTTCAAGGACAGAACAAAAAATAAGAATATTTTGATTGTTTCCTTTGAACTACAATGGATAAAGCACTCTAGAGGACTTGTGTTTAGCTACCTACCTTGTATTTATTGCTGGGAGATCAGAGTGCCATTTAATAAGTTACTTTTTCCAGAGCACTGGATGGTGTTTGGTTCCCTAATGGGATTAATTTAACTAAGACAGTTAATTGAATCAATTCATTTCCCCAGAGAACCTTTCACTCACCCTCATTTTCCACTGAATTAAGGAGAGGCTGCGTTTCCTTTCTTTTTTTGTGTATTTGTATTAAGCATTATTCCTTTGGTAACTTCGCATTTATGTTTCAGAATGAGTTAACAAAAAGATTGATTATGGGCTTTGGCAGAAAGCATAAAGCTGTTTGGTAAAAGTTTAGAATGTAATTTATTTCTAAAATCACAGATGAGTGTGGTCTTTTCTTAAGACCCACTGAGTAATACTCTGGAATGTGGGTCCCAAAAAACAAATCTCTATACTAATTTAATAGATTTCTTGAAATCATATGAACTTGGAATTGGAAAATAAACAGCCATTTTTTTGTGTGAATATTAATAAGTGATTTGTCATATTCCTGTATTCAATTGCAGAATTAGAATCATGTTTACAAATTGATAAACATAACCAGAAGTCTAAAGTGACATGCTAGTTAATGACATTATTAGCCAAAATGTGGCTTGGGATAATATCTATGATTCTTGTAATGTATATGATCCGAGGTTACTGATGCATGTATGAATCAGCATAAGAACTAGACTAGAACTTCTTGGATTTGGGTTTGGGTCTTATTTTTGTCATGGCCAGTGGTATGATACCAGACAACCAACCTTAGCATTAGCTTGCTAGGGCTGCCATAACAAAGTACTACAGATTGGGTGGCTTAAACAACAGAATTTATTTTTTCACAATTCTGGAGGCTAGAAGTCTGAGATCAAGGTGTCAGCAAGGTTGGTTTCTTCTGAGGCCTCTCTCCTAGGTGTGCATGTGACCGCCTTCTTGCTGCATGTTCACATGATCATTTCTCTGTGTGTGTATATCTGGTCTCTCTCTCTGTATGTGTCCTAATCTCTTCTTATAAAGACACCAATTATATTGGATTAGGGCCCATTTTAAGGACCTTATTTTATCTTAGTTATCTTTTTCAAAGTCCTATCACCAAATACAGTTGTATTCCAAGGTACTGGGATTAATTAGGGCTTCAACATTTGGGGGAGGACACAATTCAGCCCATAGCACCCTTTACATTTTTGTTTCTTCCTTCACAAAATATGTGCATTGATTAAAATTTTGCTAAGGACTGTTCAGGGTCTTAATATTAATAGATGTTAAGATGGACATTGCCCTTTCTACATATAAATATGTGATTTTTCAGTGCTTTTGGTTGCAAGCATCAGAAAATGATCCTGGCTAACTTAAAGAAAAGGGAATTTGTTGATAAACTGTGGGGGTTCTGAGAGTAAGGAAAGGCTGGTGGAGGCTTTGACTAGTAAACAGCAGAGACTCCAGGAGCTGTGAAGACCTGGGGGCAAGGGCATTTGTTCGCTCCCTTCCTTGTACACAGGCAGGGTGGGGGAGGTCTGGCACGTGGGAGATCCACTGTGGGAGGCTGGCACCAACATCTACCTAATCACACACAACACAGAGTGGCGGGGGTTGAGGAGGTGGTACAGTAGACTCCTCAAGGGACAGTGAGGGGTCAGGGCAAGATGGAGTGGGTGATGGAACACTTACTCCTTTCAAAATCACAGATAACCACCAAGGACATCTTATAATGTTTCATTAATGTTAAGTCAAATATAGTTCGAAGAGTTGATGAAACAGTAAAGAAATCTGATATTTCTAATGACTCTTGACACTTTTTTTTTTGGTGCTGAAAATTTAGTAGTGAAAACAAAAGTCTGCCTTTCTCTACTGTTTTTATTTTATGCCAAATAATAATGGGGATCTTTTCCCATCAACTCACTTCTTGCAAACACACATGCAGGCATAGGGAATTCTTTGAAATCAGAAGAAATTATCAAACTATCTGTTTGAAAGGGATCTCAAAAATATTTCCAAACTTTTATATCAGTAATTTTTTTTTCAAGAAAAAGTCATACATCAGACACTAGTTATTTAAAAACAGCAAGAATTCCTGTTTTTGGCTGGCCCGGTGGCGCACTGGATAAGTGCGCCGCTTGGGAAGCGCGGTGGCGCTCCCACCCGAGGGTTCGGATCCCACGTACAGACCGGTTCCCGCTCACTGGGTGAGCGAGGCGCGGGAGCAGCACTGAGGGTTGCAATCCCGTTGCCGGTCCCCGGTCCGGTACGGGGGCAACACTGAGGGTTGCGATCCGTTGCCGGACACGGAAAAAGATAAAAGACAAAAAAAAAAAGAATTCCTGTTTTTCTGTTTAGTACAAAGATATTGTACATATCCAAATTTGCATTTTTTAAAAATTTCAACATTACTAAGTGGGAACAATGAGCCAGTTTTGATAAACATATGAAGTTGAAAATTGGAGTGATATTATAAGTGACATTTCCAATCATATCAACCTCAACATCTCATTTATTTTGGTAATTTGCTAAGGTTACACATTTTTACAAAGATAAATAGTTGCATATCTTGAATTTAATCTGGAATCTGGAAAGAAGAGGCAGTTGGCCATTTTTATTTCAAAGTTAAATCACCAACAACATCTACCACCTTCTTGAATTCTCCTTCACAAAATAAGTCAGACAAGAAGCTCATAAAACCTTCAGATCAAACCTGTAAAAGATATCATCACAACTTGGCATGCTACCCACTCACCTGATCTTGCACAATTACTGCTAGGCACTGACGAACACGTGTACAGAGCAGAGGTATCTGAGCCCTAATATTTAATTGGACTTGGCACACATGTGCTGTGGCAGTGTACTCAGACACTTTTACGTGAAAGAACAAGCACTGGCCTGATTTAAAAAGAGAAAGAAAGAAAAGAAACAGAAAACAAGTCTTCTGAATCTATGCACGTTTGCAAGAAGTTCAAATAAATACTAATAAATTGTAGGTATTTTTTTTCCAAGGACAGCCCTCAAGTGAGTTAAGCTAGAACTATTTCATGGGTTAAATGTGTGTCAAGAAACACAGTTTGAAAAGTCCTAATCCTCTGCAACTACTCCTCTTTGTGGGTAGCACCCTGAGACCAATGGAAGTCCAGCAAAGCACACACAAGCTTCCTTTCCATCACGCATGCTGTTCCCTTAACTGGAACTCCGTATCCCTTCAGAACTCATTGGCAGAATCGCACCCATTTTCATAGCCTCGCTCACATATATCTACTTCATGATACTTTCTTCTTCCTCCGACAAATATTCTTCTCTCTCTCTCTCTCTCTCTCACCCCACCCCAAGCATTTGAAATGCACTTAACATATTCATGAACATCATCTTGTATCCGAGGGGAGAAACTGCTTACTTTCACTTCGTTGTAACTCTTGATGCACTTAACAGCAGGCCCTACACATTGAAGGCACTAATTAAATAATAACTTCATTGAATTGTTCACTCAAAGTCGTATTATCCTGACAGGTCATTAACATCAAAATGGCTTACATTTTGTTTGATTTAATAAAAGCACTTTCTGCAATCCCTTTCACATTCTTAGAATTCTGTGCATTTCTTCCAATTGCAATATTTTTCAACTATTGTAGTTATTTTTAATCCGATTCTCTTTAAAAACAAAACAAACAAACAAAAAACCACGTTGTTTAAACTAGCAATTTTTACAGTAAAAGAGGAGGTGCTACAAGAATGGTGGAAAGGCGTCACAGTGTCAGATCTGCCTTTATGCTTTGACTGAGGGACTTATGAAAGGTTAAACAATTGACAGGTGACTTTGGGCCCAATCGTACTGAATAAATCTGTCTCTTTGTGTTTGTTAATACATTCTCTCTTGATTGCATATGGATGTGTGTTTTTCAGAATCCCCTCAAACTAGCATGAGAGTACACATCTCAAAATGTCATTTTATCTTTTGTTGGAGGCCTGGTTCTCCAGAAGCAGACAGTTAGATGGAGTTTGGCAAACAGAGTTTTCATTAGAAATTGGCATCTTTGGAATGCAGGGGAGGAAGCAGGATGGGGCAGAAGAAGTTCCCATGGAAAGCTCAAAAGTGGATATGATATCGCCCATCAGACATAACCCTCTGAGACGGCTGGGTCTCCATCAGTCAGTAGATGTGTCCTTCCCGGGACAGATGTGTCCTTCCCGGGACAGATGTGTCCTTGGGCAAGGTGGGTCAAACCTTGAAGAAGCTGACAACTGGCCAGTCTGCTGGGGCAAGAAGTCCCTCCCTGAGGGGTGATGTGGGCATCATATTTCCATGTCCACCACACCTCTTTATAGAACCCCCTTTCCCCAAGATGGTGACAGATTATTTTTTAATTTGAGATTAAAAAATAGAGACAAGCAGCTAAAATGTCATCAAGGCTTCTGCAGTCCCAGCTAGGCTTTTAAGTTAATGAGGCCCGTGACTCCGTTGGCAGACATTGGGGAGTTTATATCCCTACAATCTGAGTACTGTGATTTCATAGCATTGATTATGTTCTGGCTTCCTAGTTCTGCACAGTGAATCCTGGCATCATGTGGCATTGGTTACATTGAAATTCCCAAACTCCAAAATGCCAAAGGGTGTTGGATTTTCTTAAGATTTTAGTTTCTGAGATAAGTAGAGCTGACCTATTAACCAGATCTCAGGAGGATTTGTTCAATTTCTCTGAGCATATCAACCATTTTTAGTTTGGGAGATTTGGATCACTTTCCTTTGAAATGTGACAGTTATGACAATATGATATAAATGATAAAAAATCAAGATTATGAACTGCCTTGGAGGAATCAGAAATCAATCTGACTTGTAACGAGTGGTCCCTAAATAACAGGGAATATATTTCCTGAGACCTGTATTTGGAAAGTGTCAGATGTCAAAGCCTAAAAGAAAATTCCACAAAATATTAATGGTTCAAATATTTCAATAATTCTGCAATAATTGGTAGCTGAAAAATCTTGTTTCACAGTTCTGCTTTCACATTGTTTATACTGCACTGAACAATTTGGGGGGGG
>NW_007735763.1:40165-42495 GCF_000696425.1 Galeopterus variegatus | reverse complement strand
TTGGGAGATTTGGATCACTTTCCTTTGAAATGTGACAGTTATGACAATATGATATAAATGATAAAAAATCAAGATTATGAACTGCCTTGGAGGAATCAGAAATCAATCTGACTTGTAACGAGTGGTCCCTAAATAACAGGGAATATATTTCCTGAGACCTGTATTTGGAAAGTGTCAGATGTCAAAGCCTAAAAGAAAATTCCACAAAATATTAATGGTTCAAATATTTCAATAATTCTGCAATAATTGGTAGCTGAAAAATCTTGTTTCACAGTTCTGCTTTCACATTGTTTATACTGCACTGAACAATTTGGGGGGGGGGTGCTTAGCCTATATTTACACTTTAAAATCAAAAGATAAATCTTTTACAAAGAGGTAGTTTAGGAGAATGTTTAACTCTTATAACAATGGTTCCATTAATCAAAAATTTTAGTTCTTCTTTTGTAATTACCCATAAAATATTACTTTGAGACTTCCCCATGACAAAAATTCTTTAACCTGAAATAGTGGCTGGATTAAGAGGAAATGACTTAAGATACCTCTGGATGGTCAACGAGGTACAACAGGAAGAAAATTGCCAAAGGCTGTGATGATAAACTTTGGTGTCTTGACTGTGCAGCCTTTCCTCTGAAAGGAAACTGGAAATAAGTTATGGGTAAGATGGTCCCTGGTTATTTTTCAGTCATATTCTTATTCTAAACTCTGTATCTCTCTCTTATCAACAGAAACTTAAAAATATTTTAAAGAGCAAATCTAGGAATAAGCATTGAAAATATGTATTGCACATTCTCAAAGCCTAAGATCTTACTAAGTAGCCTTCTAATTGGTTTCAGTAACACAGAGATTATTTTTAGTCTCTTATAATCTGTGTTTCAGTAAACTTTTAGAACTTATGAATAAACGAATGAATAAACACTGGCCCTGGTTATCATGGGATCTAGGATAAANAGTAGCCTTCTAATTGGTTTCAGTAACACAGAGATTATTTTTAGTCTCTTATAATCTGTGTTCAGTAAACTTTTAGATGTGTTCAATGAACTTATGAATAAACGAATGAATAAACACTGGCCCTGGTTATCATGGGATCTAGGATAAAGTTATAGACCTATAACTGTACAACATTTTCATTGAAACACTGATGATCTTCAAAGAAGTATGAAATTAATTTATCATTCCAATCCATGGGATAATGCTCTGGTGATTATTCTCACTTCATCCACAAAATCAGCATTCTTAAACTTGAGAATCTGAAATACACTGTTTTTTGTTTTTTTAATATGAGGGAGTATTTCAGTGTAATAGAAGAAGGGTCTCTAAATTAAAATACTTAATTTACTACTGTTATTATTCTATTCCTGTACATCTAATAAAGCTACTGTCAAAATGAGAGCCTTACGTGCCCACTTAAAATAATTCATATTCCTTGACAAGATTAACCCTGCAGAATTGAGTGCAGCACAATGGTGGCCATCGCCTTCCTTCCCCACTTCTTAGTTCACAGACTAGCATCAAGCTTCTTGGTCAGGCAGACCTATGAGGTGACAGCACGTTGCATAGCTCTAGAGGGTCCTGCTTTCTCTGCAGTCCAAATGGATGTAACCCTAGGAGTGAGACAGTGCACAGCCATGCAACCATGGCACTGGCAAGTAAAATAAAGACATTGGAAAGACCCAGGACAGAACATAAAAACAACATGTAAGTGGAATATAGATAGCTATTCTTATTCTATGTCGTAAGTAGGCTTGGATATGCTCCAGACACAGATTACAAGAACAGATCCAGGGGACAATGAAGTGCTTACATCTGGTTTAAAAAGCCCAGCAGGATCTTTTCACTGGGGGAGAGAGGCATCAAAGACAGACAGATCCTTAGCATTCCCTGCATCGGTTACTAGTGACTGTAGAGCCTACACAGTCTGAGAGCTGAAAAGATATCAGGTAAGTTTCATGATCTGAGATCCCACGTTCAGAGATGGGAACACTGCTGCCAGCTTCCTACAGGACACAGAGGACAAACAACAGCAAGCAGCTGGAAAGAATTGCCACCCCCCCCACATTATGTGGGACCCCCCCCACATTATGTGGGAGGCAGTCTATTTCGGCTCTTGTTTCTAGAGGTCTTTGGCTCTCACAATTTTTTCTTCTTTTCTGGGAATCTTCCACATACTGTGTTTCTGTACATTATTACATGGAACGTCCTCTTACCATTTCAATCCCTCTTTACAGGTCTGGAACCACAATGCCATAAGTATTTTCATAAATGAGAGGCACTTTTAACATGGTTATGAGCATATGTTTTGCCTAGAAGAATAGTTGTATGTGTGTGTGTGT
>NW_007735763.1:37443-39303 GCF_000696425.1 Galeopterus variegatus | reverse complement strand
TGGAACAGGGTGAGCAATTTTAAATATGTGATATTATCATCGATGCCATTTGGAAAGATCAGCATCTGAGTAAAAGATAAAATAATAAAAAGGGAAGAAGTGGTGAGAATCCTCAGGCAGTCCAAAATGTTTAAGAACAGTTGGCCAAGAACGGACTCTGGGTAACAATGTTTGAGGGCAGTAGGAGAAAAACCTTGAGGGAGAAAGCTGAAAAAATAGTAAGAGAAGAATGAAAACTGGTAGAATACAGGTTTGCTCAAAAGCCCAGGGTGGAGATAGTTTCAGGTGTTGTTAACTGGGTCACACAAAGAAGATAGAAATTTGTCCATTGGATTTAGTAATGCAGAGATGGGTCAACAACCTTGCTGAAGCAGTTTCAGAGGAGAGACATAAGGTGTCAGACCACACTAAGTTTTAGAGAGTTTGGAAAGTCAGAAGAAGAGTAAGCAACTAGTTAAGTTTTCAATAGCTTGCATGAGAGTTAAAAGAAAGAGATGGGGAAGGCGCATCTAAAGAAGAATTAAAAATTAAAGTTGGAGAGACCTGAAGGTATTTATCTGATAAGAAAAAGAGAGAGTAGAGAAGAAACTAGACAGAGTAGGATCCCAGGGCAATGAGAACAGACGGCCTCATGAGCTAAGGCACAGCACTTGGCCTGAAACAAGAGGAGACTGAGCACATCCCAGGAATAGAGGTAGAAACAGGAAAAGATGCGATAATAGTAATAGTAGGTTCAGAAGGTTTGTGCTGCACTGAGCACACACACGCTCTCCCTCCACTCCCAGAATCCCAAAAGAGATAATACAGAAGTGTTCAAAACCCAAAATATACATGAACCTACAACAGTGAAAATAACCTATGCTGGGGTCATCAAAAGAAGTTTCAATTAATTTTTTAAAGGAGTGAAAAGGGATAATTTTGAAGAATCCAGTAAAGCGATACAAACAGTACAGAACATGTACAGAGCGGCTGCCCACCAGAACCGTGGGGAGCAGAAATGCTGCTGAAAACCAGTTGGGGTTAGTTAGTTAAAGGCCCATGTGAGGGACAACTTCACCTGTCAGAACCTCCCTTCCCTTCCTCTGCTCCCATCTGCATAAGCAGAGGCCTTACATTTTCCTCAGGCAGAAAGTGGAAGCTTCTTATCTAAAGAAAAGGAATGAAAAATTACTAGCAAAAGCCAAACTTTTCAAGTGAGTGTTAATGTCACAAATGAGATCCCCCTCATTTGANACACATATAAAAGACTGAAATAAAGACCAACACTAGGCCCTAAGATAATTTAGAGAACAGAAAAAATGATAGCCAAGATTTGGAAACAACCTGAATGTCTGTCAACAGATGGATGGATAAAGAAAGTATGGCACAGTGGAAAGAGCGATATTCCATTGCAAATGGAATACTATTTAGCCTTAAAAAGGAAGGAAATTCTGTCATTTATGACAGCATGGACAAACCCTGAGGATACTATGCTAAGTGAAATAAGCAAGTCACAGAAAGACAAACACTGCATGATTCCACTTATATGAGTTGTCTAAAATAGTCAAATTCATAGAATCAAAGAGTGCAATGGTGGTTGCCAGGGGTTGTGGGGAGGGGGAAAGGGAAGTTACTAGTCAATGAGCATAAGTATCAGTTCAGCTCTGGAGATCTGCTGTACAGCACTATACTACAGTCAACAATAATGTATTGCACACCTAACTTGTTAAGAAGTTTGTTCTCATATTAAGTGTTTTTACCCAAATAAAGTAAAATAAAACAAATAAAAACAACCTCCATTGAGTAGCATAGTCAGAGATATTCAAGACAGTTTTTCTAAATGAAAATAGAACAAAAGAAGACATTTTAGATAAAAAATAC
>NW_007735763.1:36121-36616 GCF_000696425.1 Galeopterus variegatus | reverse complement strand
TTAAATATTGCTTAGGAGACATGCCTCAAAAGTGGAAAGTTAAAAATAAAGCAACTGAAAAAGATATATCATGCAATTTTGAGCCCAAAGAAAGTTCATGACTCTATCAGTGTAAGAAAAAATTAAGACAACAATAATAGGAATAAAAGTAGGTAGCACATAATAATAAAAGAAACAATCAAATAAGAACGCATGATAATGATACACTTGATTGAACTTGAAAACATAATCTCAAAATACGTAATCCAAAATAAACCTCTAGAATTATAAGTAAAAAGTTCTCTATCACGTGCCATGAGAATTACTGACTTTATACCAGCATTTAAATGTTGTTAACCTTACTTCATAGCATTTGCAACTTTAAGTTATGGGATATTGGGAGAAAGGTAAATATGATTTAAGGACTTTGCCTTTTTCTTCTTGGAAAGGGATTAATGAGTTTCCGGTTGTACGCAGGATAATGTATCATGTTAGGCAAAACTATTATGTTATTGT
>NW_007735763.1:33011-34714 GCF_000696425.1 Galeopterus variegatus | reverse complement strand
TAGCACATAATGATAAAAGAAACAATCAAATAAGAATGCATAATAATGATACATCTGATTGCACTTGAAAACATAATCTCAAAATATATAATCCAAAATAAACCTCTAGAATTATAAGTAAAAAAGAACAAATTTAAATCATGGTGGGAGAACTTACAGCATTTCTTCAAAAGTGAGAGATTAACAAAATTAAAGTTGGTAATATAGAGGCTGTAAACAGCACAATTAAAAAATGTATTCTAACAGATTAACAGAAATCCATAACTTCACCAGTAGAAATTTTAAGTTATCTTTATGTAAACACAGACACTAACCAAAAATGATCATGTATTAGATTTTGAAGATAGTCTCAACATGTTAAAAAATTTAAGATCATTGAATATTTTCTGAACACAGTATAGTTAGCATCAAATTCAATAATAAAAAAGACAGTGAACACTTTTTTTAAGCTAAAAAACTATGGCAAAGTAACTCATGCCTTAACGAAGAAGAAATCACAAATGCTATAATTAGGAAAAATTAATATAGAATATATCAAAACTTGGAGATAAAACTTAAAGTAGTCCTTAGAAGGAAACTTATTACTTCAAATGCACTAAATACTCTTATTTAAAAAAATAGTCAAGGAGCCCCCTGGCACCAGAAAGCCAGTGGAACCGCATGGCTCCACGTGGTCCCCCTACCATGCTGCCTTGGACCCAGGCCGAGGGGGAGCTCCAGGCCCCACCCCACCACCCTGAACTGGTACCATGCAGGTGAGCCCACCAGCGCCAGCCATCCAGTGAACCACGTGGCTCCACATGGCCCCTCACCCCACCTCAGACCCAGGGGGGAGTAACAGCCTACAGATCTGACCCACTGAGTTTGTCCCAGCAGAACTCCACACATTAGAGGCTCATTCTATGACCACAGAGTCTCGAATGAGAACCAAGTTGGTTTAACATAACCACGACCACACAGTAGTGTCAAGTAAGACAGTTCACCCCCCGCAGTAGCAACCAACGCCACTCCACAGCCAACCTCAGTGTAATAGAAGAAGCAAACCCCCTACCAAATGACCAAGCATCAGCGAAAAAACACTAAAAGTACAAACAATAAAAAAGAAATGACACCACCGAAAGGATATAGTAATGCCCCAAAGTCAGACTCCATGGAACAGGGAATCCTTGAAATGGCTGAAAAAGAATTTTGAGTAATGATCTTAAGAAAACTTGAAAAAGTAAAGGAAGATTCAATTAGAGAACACAACGAAACAAGAAAAAAACAGCCAGAATATGAAGGAGGAAATCTACAAAGAGATTAATACCATAAGAAAGAGTGTAGCAGAACTTCTAGAAATGAAAAACTCANTGTGTGTGTGTGTTTATTCTGCTTTATTAAGAGAAATGCAAGAAAAGACTGAAGAATATGTTGACTCACTGAATTGCAGAAACCCTCAAAAGAAAACTTGTGACGTTAGAAAAAAATATGACAAAGTAGAAAGTCAGGCCCATTTCAGTCATCAGTGTCTCGAGGGTCTACATATATTCCGTGATCTGCATAGAATAGATGAAGTGAGCCTATGGGGCTGCACAGCCCAGTGAGTAACAGCTCAACCCTAGAATGAAACAGACTTGGTATAACTCTTCTTCACTCATCAGCTGTGAAACTTGGGCAAGCTATTGAGTCTTGCTAAGTGTCAATTTCCTATTGTGTAAAATGTA
>NW_007735763.1:26866-27286 GCF_000696425.1 Galeopterus variegatus | reverse complement strand
GCTAGAAGACATAACAATCATAAACATGTATGCATACAATACCAGAGCACCCAGATATATAAAGCAAACACTCTTAGACCTAAAGAAGGAGATAGATCCAAATACATTAATAGTGGGTGATCTGAACACCCCACTCTCCATATGCGACAAGAATTCCAGGCAACAAGTCAACAAAGAGACACAGGATTTAATCTACACCCTAGACCAACTGGACTTGGCAGATATATACAGAACATTTCACCCAACAGCTAAAAAATACACTTTCTTCTCATCAGCTCATGGTATATTCTCCAGGATAGAACACATATTAGGACACAAATCTAGTTTCAGCAAATTTTAAAAAATTGAAATCATTCCATCAATCTTTTCAGAACACAATGGACTAAAACTGGAGATAAACAATAAGCAAATCACTGGAAG
>NW_007735763.1:22681-24995 GCF_000696425.1 Galeopterus variegatus | reverse complement strand
TTCATGATAAAGACTCTCAACAAATTAGGTATAGAAGGAAAATTTCTTAACATAATAAAAGGCATTTATGAGAAGCCCACTGCCAGTATTACTCTGAATGGGGAAAGATTGAAGTCCTTCCCCTTAAGGATAGGAACAAGACAAGGATGTCCACTCTCACCACTTCTATTCAACATAATACTGGATGTACTAGCTAGACCAATCAGGCAAGAGAAAGAAATAAAGGGAATCTAGATTGGAGAAGATGAAGTCAAACTTCCCCTATTTGTGGATGACTCTATCAAAAAACTCCTAGAACTGGTTAATAACTTCAGTAATGTTGCAGGATTCAAAATAAANCAAGAGAAAGAAATAAAGGGAATCCAGATTGGAGAAGATGAAGTCAAACTTCCCCTATTTGTGGATGACCCTATCAAAAAACTCCTAGAACTGGTTAATAACTTCAGTAATGTTGCAGGATTCAAAATAAATGCCCAGGAATCAGTAGCATTTATATATGCAAATAATGAACTAACAGAAAGAGAAATAAAGAAAGTAAACCCATTTACAATTGTCACCAAAAAATTTTCATGAAAAAAATAAAATACCTAGGGATCAATTTAACCAAGGAGGTTAAAGACCTCTACAGTGAGAATTACAAATCTCTTCTGAAAGAAATTAAAGAAGACACAAAAAGATGGAAAGATATTCCATGCTCTTGGATTAGAAGAATTAACATTGTGAAAACGTCTATACTACCCAAAGCAATCTACAGACTCAATGCAATCCCCTTCAAAATACCAATGACATTCTTCAGAGAAATGGAAAAAACAATCTTACCTTTCAAATGGAAAAACAAAAGACCCTGAATAGCCAAAGCAATTCTAAGCAAAAAAAAAAAAAAAACCCAAAAAACAAACAGAAAAACAAAGCCAGAGGCATAACTCTGCTGACTTCAAATTATACTACAAAGCTATTGTAACCAAAGCACCATGGTACTGGTATAAAAATAAACATTCAGACCAGTGGAGTAGAATAGAGAACCCAGAAATCACTCCTCAGGNTCAGTGTAATAGAAGAAGCAAACCCCCTACCAAATGACCAAGCATCAGCGAAAAAACACTAAAAGTACAAACAATAAAAAAGAAATGACACCACCGAAAGGATATAGTAATGCCCCAAAGTCAGACTCCATGGAACAGGGAATCCTTGAAATGGCTGAAAAAGAATTTTGAGTAATGATCTTAAGAAAACTTGAAAAAGTAAAGGAAGATTCAATTAGAGAACACAACGAAACAAGAAAAAAGCATCCAGAATATGAAGGAGGAAATCTACAAAGAGATTAATACCATAAGAAAGAGTGTAGCAGAACTTCTAGAAATGAAAAACTCACTCAATGAAATAAAAAACATGACTGAGAGCTTGAGCAGCAGGGTAAAGCAAGCAGAAGAAAGAATTTCAGAGCTTGAAGATGGTCTTTTTGAAATAACTCAGGCAGAAAAAAAAGGAAAAAAGAATTTAAAATAATGAAGAAAACCTATGAGAGACAGCAGACAACCTCAAGCACTCTAACATCTGAATTGTGGGTATTCCTGAAGGGCAGGAGAAGGGAAAAGGTATCAAAAATCTACACAAGGTAATAGTAACAGAAAACTTCCCAGGTGTAGCGTGAGATACAGACCTTCAGATCCAGGAAGCTCAAAGGTCCCCAAATAGATTCAACCCAAAAAGATCTTCCCCAAGACATATTATAGTGAAACTGGCAAAGCTAAAGACAAAGAGAAGACCCTAAAAGAAGCAAGAGAAAAGCATCAAGTCACCTATAAGGGAGTCCCATCAGACTAAAAGCAGACTTCTCAACAGAAATTCTACAGGCCAGAAAAAAATGGAAAGATAAATTCAAAATAATAAAAGAAAAATATGCCAGCCAAGAAGACCATACTCAGTAAGGCTATCTTTCAGAAATGAGGGAGAAATAGTGAATTTTTCAGACAAACAAAAGCTGCAGTTCACCACCACACAACCAGCCCTGCCCAAAATTCTCAAGGGAGTCTTGCAACTGGAATCCAAAAAATGATAATCACTACCACGAATAAACAGGAAGAACAAAACCCACTGGTAGAACAAAAAATGTGAATGAAAAAGATAAAGAAACTGAATCTAACCACCTCAAAAAACCAATAAACATCAAAGACAAACAATAAAAGGGAAGAAAGTAAAAAAAGGTATTTAAAACATCAAAAGAAAAATCAATAAAATGACACAAGTAAGACAATACCTCTCAATAACAACCCTAAAAGGATTACAAGGATTAAACTCCCCACACAAAAGACAC
>NW_007735763.1:14352-21807 GCF_000696425.1 Galeopterus variegatus | reverse complement strand
AAACTGTAAAATTACTAAGGGAAAATATAGGTGAAACACTTCAGCAGTTAGGTCAGGGCACAGGCTTTATGAACATGAGCCCAAAAGCACAAGCAGCAAAAGAAAAAATACACAGATGGGACTATGTCAAACTAAAAAGTTTCTGCACAGCAAAAGAAACAATCAACAGAGTGAAAAGACAACCTACAAAGTGGGAGAAAATTTTTGTCAACTGTGCATCTGATAAGGGACTAATATCCAGAATATACACAGAACTCGAGCAATTATACAGTAAAAAAATAAATGACCCAATTAAAAAATGGGCAAAGGAGCTGAATAGACATTCTTCAAAGGAAGACATACAAATGGCTAACAGACACATGAAAGAATGTTCAACATCACTAGTCATCAGGGAAATGCAAATTAAAACCACATTGAGATACCACCTCACCCCAGTTAGACTGGCTATAATCAAAAAGACAGTGAATAACAAATGCTGGTGAGGGTGTGGAGAGAATGGGACACTACTGCACTGTTGGTGGGAATGTAAATTAGTACAACTCTGGAAAACAATTTGGAGGTTTCTCAAACAACTACAGATAGATCTTCCATATAATCCAGCAATTCCTCTTCTGGGTATTTATCCAGAGGAATGGAAATCATCATGTCAAAGAGATACCTGCACTCCCATGTTTATTGCAGCTCTGTTTACAATAGCCAAGATATGGAACCAACCTAAATGTCCATTAATAGATGATTGAATAAGGAAACTGTGGAATAAATACACTATGGAATACTACTCTACTGTTAAAATAGAATGAAATACTCCTATTTGCAATGACACAGATGAATCTGGAGAAACTTATGTTGAGTGAGACAAGCAAAGCACAGAGGGATAAATACTGCATGTGCTCACATATATGTGTGAGCTAAGAGAGAAAGGAAGGCAGGAAAGAAAGACCACAGTATTCCCATGATCCAACAGAGGGAGGGAACATTCCTAGGGCTATAAATTGGAGTTGAGGGGAGAGGGGGAAGGGAAGGGAGATTGGGGGATAATTGAAAGGGGACGAAGGGTACAGAGCAATTTCTGGTAATGAGTATGCCCCCAGTATGAATCTGGCCCTCACATCATTGGCAAGAGGGGGAAATCAGCTTTGTATCTCATGAATATTCAAAATAAATAAATAAATAGTCAAGATTGAAAATGAGTAAGTTATGCCTAAATTAAATTGAAGAAATAAGTAATAAGGATAAAGGCAAATATTAGTGAATTAAATAGAATAGAAATATTTAACAACATAAAATCAGGGGTTTTTTTTGAGATGAATAATAGATAAATGCTCAGAGAAACATGTCAAGAAAAAATGGCATAAACAAGTATTAGAAAGAACCAAAAATTGTGGCACACAGGTATCGCTATAGCTGAAGATTTTAAAAATCATCAAAGAATACTAAATGTATGCCAATCAATTTTAATACTTAGGTAATAGGGATAATTTCCTTGAAAACCACCAAAAGTGATGCAAGAAGAAATATAAAATATTAATAAATCCACAGTTAATAAAGAAATTGTTCTGCATTTCACTAAAAAACAAACTTCATGTGTAATGGTGAAAGTTTCTGAGTAAAGGCATTAAACTGAGGAAAAAGAGAAGGCTATCTCCTCCCACTGATTCTACATAATGTATATATAATTGGAGACCTAGCCCAGGCAATAAGAAAATCAAATGAAACAAAAGAAAAATTGGAAAGGAAGAGGTAAAACTGTCAATAATTACTTAATTGACTAAAGCATCTGTGAGAATCTACAAACCATAAAATGTATGAGTGTTAATACAAGTATTAACCAATTAAAAAATGTAATACAAAGAAAGAAAACATAACAGTCATTAGTAAAATATAAAGAATCTGGGAAAATACATATTTTCTACATGTACAGTATTTACAAGTGAAATAAAAATATAGTACTTAAGGGCACCAAAGAATAACTTTAAAATAGAGAAATATAACATGTTCATAGAATTCATAATGTCAGTCATATAAAGCTTTAAAGCATTTGAAGCAATGGTGTAGGTTGCTCTGGGATATACACATACGTAGTAAAAGCACACAGAATGCGTGAGAATTTAGTAGTGTAGAAGATGTGGGAAGGGAAGGATTGATGGATATGATCAGGAAGGGATTAAACAGTTGTCTCTAGCAGATATGCATAGGTTCTTTCTTAACTGGTTGTTGGGTGTATGCAGGTACTTCAAAAAGTTTGTGGAATCACTTCTCAGCCTTTTGGCTAAGATCAAGTGTAAGAAGTTTGTGAAAAAATAGAATTGAAAGATAATATGAATCTTCCCATGAACTTTTTGAAGTGGTCTTGTATGAATGGGTATTATATTATTGCCTATACTTTTATATTTATTTTACATATTTTATAATTTAAAAATATTCCTGGGAACTATGTGTTCTTTTCATGGGGTTTAAAATAATAATGACAAAAAAATTTTTAATATGAGTTATTGTTGAATTTTTAAAAGTCAACAGGCTGACAGGTTTATTATACTGAATTTGTTCTTGCAATGAACATTCAAGGCCTAAATGCATTCAAATACAACAGTATAAACCATTTTATTTATTTCAGATGCATTGATTACTTGATTAATCTCTCTCTATTTAATAGGAATCAATGACTTTATTTCTTTTCATCCACAAAAATCTCAGCGTCCTTGAGTTTTTCTCCATTTGGCAGCTGTCATAGAAGTCAGGAGTATCATTTTTACCTCAAAAAAAAGAAAAAGAAAAAGAAAACCTGCTGTAAAATGTCCAAATCCTGGCCTTACTGAAGCTTTAAATATAGACTATGAATCTAAATGATGCTGCAAAACAGCTACTAAATTCTAACTATTACTCTAAAAGCTGCATTTTTGTCATTTAAAAATCCTAAGTGCAATATTACCATTGAAAAGCACTGAACAAAATAAAATGTGGGGGTTTTACCCCATTTTGTTTTATTTTCCTTTCTTCTGTTTGCTTTAATAGTGAAAGAAACAATAGAATTAGTCCACTTGAAGATAAACTGACATAACAATATTCCTAAGTTTCTTAACTAGACAAAAGTGAGTGCTGCTATTTAAAAAATTATTTATCAATATAATTTAAATAATTTTCTGTGGTGGTTTTAAAATATTTGATATAATAATTCTCAAATCTCACGTGTTTGTAAAGCTACTTCTAAATTACTGTGACTACACGGTTCTGATTTTAGAAACTTAGTCATCACACCACTACCTGAATGGAGCTCAGATTTTCTGTGTAATCTACCTCTAAAGAGACACCTAGGTACAGGTACCAAATGAGAAATACCACATGTTCTCACTCATAACCGGGAGCTAAATCCATAAATAAATAAATAAACAATAAAGAGAGACAGAGAGAGAGAGAGAGAAAGAAAGAAACAACAACCACAATAATACGTTGAACTTAATAGAAAGAGAGAAAAGAACCGTGGTTACTAGAGGTGGAAAAGGGCGGGGCAGATGAGGAATCGGGTAACGAACACAAAGAATGATTGTGTGTTGTAAGGATGAATAAGCTAACTGTCCTGATCTAACCACCACACCTTGTACACGGTTATTGAAAATCAATGCCGTACCCCACATATGTGTATAGTAAATTATCTTTTAAAATAAATAAATAATAAATAATAAAAAAGAGAAATACCTATATTGTGCTCCCAACTGCGTTCTGAGATTGAACTTATGAAACACTGCCCTACCACTGGGAAGTCTCAAAAGAGAAAATTGATGCATCTCTAAGGAATGCAATACCCCATTGATTTGGCATTTCAAAACCTGAACTGGGATGCATATTTTTCATAATAATCTTTCATAGAATACTGATGTTCTATCAGCATCTTTCATTCTGGTTTTTTATTTTCTTAATCTCTAATTTTCAGCATTTATGTTATGCTACATTATTTTCTTGTGGTTGTGTGTGTTTAAACCTTACATCCCAGAGATGATGATGGTAGCTAAAATTTATTGAGAACTTGCTTTGCCAGAGTTTCACTGAGTCTTTTGTGTGAATTGATTTACTTAATCTCCACAGCAACTCCCTGCAGTAAATACTGTTACTAACTCCATTTCATAGATAAAGAAATTGAGTTATAATTAGGTTAAGTAGCTTGCTGATGTCAACAAGCTAGTAAGCCAGAATATAACTCAAACAGGTTGTCATCGGGGCTGTAGATATTACTTCAGCAAAAGCTAGGATCAGGTAAATATGTCTTTGCTCTATGTATCAGGCAGTGGTAGATACATTATCTTATTCTATTCTTACACAGTCATTCCTTTTGCATAGAATGAAATTAGACATTAATTGACATCCCTCGCGTCACGTAGCAAGTGGGTGTCAGAGCTGGGACTAAACTCCAGTGCGTTTAACACCAGGTCTATAATTTTTCCACTGTATCATAGCTCCCTAGAAAATATGACCATATTAGGTGTACTTTGAAGTCTTATTTCTAACTGGAATCACACTGGTTCATGGGAAGAAAGCTATGGTTTAATGCTAAAAACTGTGGAGGTTGTAATTTGGGAAAATAAATTTTTATCAATTCATACAAGCACACTTTATTTATATTGTTCTAAATCAGGAAACTGACCTAACCTGCTTAAGGTTTCAAAGAAAGAACAAACTGCATAATAGGTTTCAAAGAAAGAATACGAAATAATAGATGAAGAAAAGTCAAGTATTAGACAGTCGGTTGACAATGCTGACCAAAGCCTTTGTTTAGATATTAAGGTTATGGACACGGTTTTTTCTCTGTAGTTGTTTCCAATCCAAGATGATACATTAGTCCTTCCTAACAACTACAGCAGACACTATTTAACATTGACTGTGTGCCAGGCATTTTAGAAAGCAATTTACAGTTATGGACACGGTTTTTTCTCTGTAGTTGTTTCCAATCCAAGATGATACATTAGTCCTTCCAAATAACTACAGCAGACACTATTTAACATTGACTGTGTGCCAGGCATTTTAGAAAGCAATTTACGTAAGTTTATTACTATCTTTTAAAATTCTCACAAGAGCTCAATGAGGTAGAAACCATTATTATCCCAATCTTCAGATGAGAAAAAGGAGGTAGAGAGAAATTAAATAATCTGCCCAATATTAGATGATTGGTCTGCCTGCAGAGTCAGTGCTCTTTACCCTACGTTGAATAACAGTGTAAGTGCCTGCTGTGTGCCACAGGACTTAAATACATTATTGCTGATCCTCACCAGACATCAACATTTCAAAGTAGATATGTTTCACCCCACTTCTCAGACTGGAACATAAAGTTCACTAGGGTTAAGTAATTTGCCCAATGTCACTCAGCAACTAAGTGCTTACATCAAAATTCGAACCCAGGTTTGCCTTTACCGGAAAATCATGCCCTTTTCACCTTACAACTTGCTTCTCCACTCTCTAAATAAAATCTACCATGAAAAAAAAATAGTGATAGCTGGTCTCATTTGGTTATTACATCTGTTAGCACATTTTCAATATATCCATCAACTGCACAAGCATAGAGAGAGGCCATTGATACATAAATTGCCTTTTCTTTGCAAAACAGCAGGACTTAAACAACCTATTTATGTTTTACATTTTGTGGGATTTGATATTTCTTGGAGACAGGATTTTATAGTCATGGTATTCAAAAGACGAAAGAGTTTCAAAGACAAATTAAAATTCTGGTTTCAGAGATTGCCAAGAATATGACAAAGTCACAAAGCCCAGACAGTGTGAGCAGCCGTGTCCCATTCTTTTTCCCGGTAGTATAAAACTTGATGTAACACTTCTGTTTTCCTGTATCTGAGCCGACTCTTCAGAATGATTTAATGATATCGGATAACAAATGAAAAAGTGCGATATACCTAAACATCAGACTTCAACATTATTAGATGTTTGTTGCTAATTGCCCATGTGATTTGAAAGTGATAAGCAATAATACTGAATACTATGGAATATGAAATTTTACTAACTAATACAGTCAGCTACATTGCCATAGTCTAAGTTAGAAGTCTAACCAAAAGTGCTCAATGGCACACTATATTTTAGAAATAAAGACAAAATGATGTCTCAATGTAGGTTCGTCAACTGTCACAAATGTACCACTCTGGTGCATAATATTGATAGTGGAGGAGGTTGTGTGTGTGCGGGATAGGGGTATATGGGTATCTGTACTTTCTGCTCAGTTTTGCTGTGAATCTAAGACTGTCCTAAAAAAATTAAGCCTATTTAAAAAATTGAGAATGAAAAAGAAAAAAAAAATGTCCTCGTACAGTTGACTTGCCCTTTACACAACAAACATGTATAAAAGTGAAAGAATTATCTTCCACGAGTAGCTGAAGATGTGAGGGGCAACAGTTGCCATTTGCCTACAAAGGGAGAGCACAATTGTGGAAATTGTGTGCACAAGATGTTGGTTATGAACGTTTTCACAGGTTCAGGGAAGAAGTAGGTATATTCTTCACCCCACCTCAGAATCAGGTTTAGAGTGAGCCTCCGCATTTCTTAATTTTTGTATTTAAAATACAGAGTTAAAAATGAATAGAGAGTCCAAGTCACTAGGGAGAGGGAAAGAAAAGGAAATGGAACATTTTTGTTCGGAAGGAGCTGTCGTCAGGAGCAGTAACCAGACTGCTTGGAAACAGCAACCTTCATGTTGGAGAAAAGCCCCCAAAAGTCACTGATCTAATGGGTCTTTATTCTTTTGAGAGCAGTCTTTACCCCTTTAGGCTACTTTAGTCATATTTTTGAATCAAAAACATGTCATTCAAATAAAGTTTATTGTGCGACCATTTATTTGGACTCTCGGGGAGGTGGGTTGGATGAATAATCTTTGTAAAAGCTCTATGCAGTTACAGAAATCCATAATTTGGGAAAGTCACAACTACCTTTCTGATAGTTCTTTTTATACTCCATTTAGTCTCCCAAAGTACAAAAGATTTCCCTAATGCTTTACCCTACTTTACAGATTTGTTCTGTTGGCTGTTGCCCAACCCTCAACTTGTACACTCAGCAAAATTGGAATGACTTTTCTACTCTCTTGTTCTAATTCTAGTTTACACTTTTGTTTTCTTAACCAAATTAGTAGGTGGCTAACAAAAGATGAACATTGGGGCTTATTGCTTCTGTCCCTGAAACCACAGGAAACTGGAGATGCTGGCCAAACATTCAATTTTCAGTGCTTCATAGAAAAATCTGGTCAACCTTTTGATTGTTTCCTCCATCCTTTACAGTCATCCCAACCTTTTTTTATCTTACAATTTCCTGAAATAGCCTGTGCAACGTGGTATCCACTTCATACATGCATTGGCCTTGAGTAATTCTTGCAGATGATAAAGCTCTCTGGAAGTCTGTGAATTGCAGTCTTTATCTTAGTGGTCCTGTACCTCAAAGACAATGAAAATGAACCTACCGTCAGCACCTAAG
>NW_007735763.1:11503-13125 GCF_000696425.1 Galeopterus variegatus | reverse complement strand
AGGGCTCACCCTTGGCCCTCGGCCATGCCCCCCAACATGTGCAACCAGCCCAGCAATGACCAACAAGCCACAGCAAGAAGGGCCCCAGATTCCCAAGTTGGGTTGGTGGAGGGCAACAAATGTCAGACCCCCCTGACATCTGCGCCCAGCCCAGCAATGACCAAGCCATTGCTGGAAGCCAGCCAGTCTCCCCTGTGGGAATGAGGGGGTGTCACAAGCCTCAATCCCTCCCCTCCTCCTTCCTCCTTCTTCCATCCATTTCCTTCCTCTTTCCCCTCTCCCCCTCCTTCCCAAATGCTCTGCAACAACATCCTAGAATGAAAAAAATAATATTAATAAAATTACATTTTCTTTTAAAATAAAAAAATAAAAATAAATTAAAAATGAGCTTTCTAGTAATTAGATTTGTTCAATATGTGCTGAGAACAGGAGGTTGTGTGTGTGAGTTCCCAGGCCCTGGAGGTGTAATAGCCAAGACCAGGGAGGGCTGTGGTCCGATGGGATCTCAGATCCTTCCAATCCTGAGATGCCATGGTTCCATAATTCATCATGGGACAGGAACCACATACAGAATATATGTGCATATATGAGAATGATTCACAGAAGTGATGGGGAAAGTTCAGACAGCTGGGTTTCTTGGATCCTCACTAGAACTGGGACTTTGTATGCTGTTTTTCCAGCCCTGGCTCTGTCCTGACTTGCAGTATGGGGATTTTGGGTGAGAAATGTAATGCCTCCATGCTTGTTATGCATTTGTAAATGAAAAGGTGGGACTCTGGTGTCACAGTAACTGGAAGAGTGAGACCTGGGTTCTAGTCTTGGCTTTGTCACAAGAGTACTGTGGGTCAGTCATTTCACCAAGGTAGGCTCCAGCTTTTTCACAGGTAGGACACATTGGATTAGTAAACCTCTGACATCCTTCCTGCTTTGATACATCTCAGGATGGTTGATTTAAAAAGCAACAAGTGGATATGATGGAACTTGGACTTATGAAATACAAAACTGTTGTTTTTTAGTCAATCATTCTCTTAGAATAATAAAAGAGAAACCATTGTATTTCCTGTCTGGCCTCAGGAAATAGTTTGGGTCAACAGGCAAGCAGGGCAAGCGGGAGAGAAGGGTATTTCCAGGTTATTAACATCTGTTAGGGTTAACTATGAACTTGCTCCTAATAGCAGGAGATGTTTTTAAATACTCAGTCACTCAACAGCTACTTACCAAGCACCTACAAAGTTCCAGACACTAGGGTGCCAGGTGCTGGGAATAAAATGGTAGATAACACCCGAGAATATACACATTCCTTTACTTGAGAAGTTCTTTTGTCTGCTGGAAAAGACAAATGTCAAATGTCTGGTAGAGAATAATAATAAACTAGCCTACAGCAGCATAAACTAAGATTAAGAACTAAATGGAGGACAGGCACTTGGAAATGTACATGACTTGTTCTGGGCACTCCAAAAAAAGAAAAAGAACAACAAAAGGCTGGGTGCTGAGTTTTTCTCCTCCCGGTTGCTAGGAAGAAAGCTCAGTACACTGAGTCATCAGGCTTAAACTTGAATGGCAGCAATACCTTCCCTCCTGCAGAGCAGCAAGAGCTCAGTTAGCCGTCACAACTTGTTACA
>NW_007735763.1:7585-11041 GCF_000696425.1 Galeopterus variegatus | reverse complement strand
ATACACATTCCTTTACTTGAGAAGTTCTTTTGTCTGCTGGAAAAGACAAATGTCAAATGTCCGGTAGAGAATAATAATAAACTAGCCTACAGCAGCATAAACTAAGATTAAGAACTAAATGGAGGACAAGCACTTGGAAATGTACATGACTTGTTCTGGGCACTCCAAAAAAAGAAAAAGAACAACAAAAGGCTGGGTGCTGAGTTTTTCTCCTCCTGGTTGCTAGGAAGAAAGCTCAGTACACTGAGTCATCAGGCTTAAACTTGAATGACAGCAATACCTTCCCTCCTGCAGAGCAGCAAGAGCTCAGTTAGCCGTCACAACTTGTTACAGAAACACATCACTGCTTGGTGAGGTTAATCCGCTTTGAACATGATAAGGCACGAAGAGGTTGACACCCAGCGACTTCCCTGAGCTTCATTCAAATACAGCCTAGAGCCCTACAGCCAGCCAGCATGTGAGCTGTTTGAACAAGACATACTTCTGCCCATGATTAATGTTAGCTTTGGAGTTTTGTTCGGAGGATCGAAGAAACAGACATCAGTTTTCTGTGTTCCCTTCCTCCTGTCTTCTGTCCCAATCCACTCTTCCGGCTGGTAAATGGTCTCTGTTCTTTCTGCGGGTGAGTTAAGGAGTTTTAGGCAAACATTGAAAGGCTCCCTTATTTGAAGATTTCAGCTTGGGACTGATGTTTTCTGGCCATTGGAGTGCACTTGGACAGTGAATTGCTACATTGTTTTCAGAGGAGAGCCATTCAGTGGGACGTGTGGGTGTCTAAGTGAAAGACGGCAGTTCTTCAGAGCCAGCCTGATGGCGATGCCCGTCCTGAGAAACAGTGTTGGTTTGTAATCTGATTCAAAAAGGCTGTTAAAAATGCAAAAACAAAGTGGGCGTTTCACATGTGCAAAGGTCACTTGTAAGAAGTCCCCATGGAATTCATATTAATTTAGATTTGATAACTTTTTGATTTGGACACCAGTAGTCTCAGCCATTCCTCTAAAATAAGTTAGGCATTAGGAGACTATTTAATACCGATTCAATACTGCTTTTGTCATAACATAGGCAAGGCAGTTCTGGATTATCTGTACTAGAAGGATGCATTTGTTTATGCTACTTATACTGACTTTGTTTCAAAAATCATTTTAATGGCCAGGCTTTCAGTAAGAAGTCCACCATAATTACAAATTCAAAGTGGGCTTGGTTTCTGCTTGGGACCCCTAGCCTACTAAAGATCTTATTCCACTTGCTGAAAACGATGATGGTATGAAAGCCCAGGCCGTGCCAGAACGACTGCCATTAAGTCCACAGAAGAGCAGGACTTGCTAGACATCTCAGCTGGAACGACGCTTCGGCAGCCACCAGCTCTAAAGCAGGCCGACAAATACTCTTGGCACAAAGACTGAGCGACAATAGTACAGCTGAGGCTTGAGCAGCGCCCTCACAGGCCTGCTGATTGCTCAAGCAGGAGAGCAGAACAGAGGGACAAACTCAAAGTTTACCCAGATTTTTCTCTGGCTACACTTAGAAATACAAATTCAGCCCACTTCAGCACTCCCAATTGTGGGCTTTATTGAACTATCTTTAATGTGATCTTTTTCATAAGAACTCAGATTCTTTTATCAATGGCAGGCATTTCAATCCATGAGAACAAATGTAAATAGCAGACATGCTTTTTTGAAAAAGTACCTATACTCAGCGTACGTTTGCCCACCTTCTCCTCTCCTCAATTCTTTTTTTTCCCTTTAATCCTTAAAGGTCTTCTAGTCCTGGCATTCCACCAAAATTCTTTTTATCAAATTTGTGAGTGGTCACTCTCTGAAAGTTACATCACTTGTCTTCTCAGCTGCAGTGGGCAATTTTGACCACTCCCTCCTTCTCGAAACTCTCTTTCTTTGGCTTCTCTGATGTTAACTCTTTCAGCTATTTTGGCCCTTCCTGCTCAGGTCTCCTTTTTGTTGTAGCCTTCTCCTTTACATGTGTTAAATGTCATGTTTCCTCGGGTCCAGACTTGCATCTTTTTTAGTTTTACATTCTTTCTGAGGCCAACACATCTGTTCTCAGTGCTTTAGTTACCAAGTATATTGAATGGTTTCAACAGGCACTTCCAAGTCAGCCCTTTTCACCGAGCCCCATTCCTGGACAGTCAGTTGTCTCCTGGAAATAACCACATGCATACCCAACTGACTCCTCAAACGGAGTATGTCCACAATGGAGCTTTTCTATTCTGCATCCCCAATCTTCTCCCCTTTCTGTTGTGCCATATCCCCTTAAATGGTGCAAAATCTTCTGGGGAGAGAAATACGGAGTCATTATTGACTCTCCCCTTCCAATCACTCCCACATTTAATTAATTACTGGGTCTCATTGATTTTACTTTCTTAATGTCTCCTGAATCTGTCTATTCTTGTTTTTGTCCTTTGCCACCAGCTGTCACCTGAACTGCTGATCTCCCATACCCACACAGGGCCCCCAGCCCTGTGAATCCATGGATTCAGCATCCATGGATGCAACCAACTGCAGATCGAAAATATTTGGAAAACAATTTCTGCAAAGTCCCAAAAAGTAAAATGTAAATTTTCTGCTGGCCAAGAACTGTGCTAAATTCAGGCAAATGAAGCTACGTGTAGGCATTGTATTGGGTATTAAAAGTAACCTAACGATGACTTAAAGTATACAGGAGGATGTGCGTAGGTTATACGCGAGTGCTATGCCACTTTACTTAAAGGACTTGAGCATCCATGGTTTTAGTATCCAAGAGGCATCCCGGAACCAATTCCCCATTGGATGACTATAACACATTTTCCAGCCAGATTGGTCAATTTAATAAACATCTAACTTAAAACCAGCAAATGGATTCTCATCACCCTTGGGATAAATTCCAAAATCCTAAACATGCCCACTAAGGTACAGTGCTGGCCTCTCTCCAGCATTATTTCGGGCCACAACTATCCACGAGCTGTGACGAGACTGACTTGTTTTCTCTCAGAGTGTGAATCTTCAGTCTCATCACCTCTCACATGCTGTTCTCTGTTTGGAACAGAGAGAGGTACTCCTACGCTTCCTTCCAGTTTCAAGCTAAATCCCACTTCTTTGTCAAATGCTCTGCCTGCCCCAAACATTTCCCCTATCACAATAATCATTGCATTTTATTCTGAGCTTTTTAAACAACTGTTTTCTTCTAATACGCTGTAAACTCCATAAGGGCAGCGTCTAGATTATCACAATTTTTCCCAGTAACAACAGTCATAGATACTCAATAAATATTACTGAGGGAATAGATGAACAGATTCTCATATGCATTTTGTGTAGTGGAAAGACTAACTCATAAGCAATTTTTAAATGCTTTGTAGAACTTTTGGTTAGGAAATAAAATGTACCTTTTCATTTATTCATAGAAGGGAACACTGGCATTTGCATGTTAGTTGATATTTATTTGTTTGTTTATTTTTAGTTTTTT
>NW_007735763.1:5359-6810 GCF_000696425.1 Galeopterus variegatus | reverse complement strand
TTTTTTAAAAAGATGACCGATAAGGGGACTTAAACCCTTGACTTGGTGTTGTCAGCACCACACTCTCCCAAGTGAGTGAACCAGCCACCCCTAAATAGGGATCTGAACTTGTGGCCTTGGTGTTATCAGCACCACACTCTCCCAAGTTGTGTGTAGGTTGATATTTAAAGGAGATAATAAAAGGGCCATATTTCTACCATTATCATTCCCTTAATATAGAAGTCATCTATTCTCTGTAAAACAGTTTTGTTTTTTTTTTTCCTCAGAAAGGGAAAACTAAACTAAAATGAGTTGTGGGGAAGATAAAGTTTGGAGATTTATGTCAGTTTCTTTTTCTTCCCCACATCACTTATGTGGCTCTGCGTCTGCTCTCCACTGGGTGTGGGGGCCATGAGATGATGACACAAGTCAGCAGCAGCTCCTCTGGGAGCCAAGCCCAGGCCTAGAGCTGCAGAGCACAATACCCAGCAGGGGCCGGGGAGCGCAGATGGCACAGACATCTGTCCCCTCTGACCTGCTCCTGTGCATCTTCTCCTCTCATGCAGGCACCACCTGGGGAGGGAAACAGCTCTGCCTGGGAGTTTGAACTTGATGTGTTTAGGTGGAATTCTGAACTGACTGAAGAATTACCTGAAAGAGATTGCTTGCTGTCAACAAAGAGAGATGGAGTCACCTGCAGGTGTGACTATTGGTTGTCATTACAGAGCAGCAGTAAGGACTTGTGAGTAAGCTGGGTTTCGCTTGGGGGAAGCCAAAAAACATAACATTTCTGGTGATCTGAACCATAGGGCTAAAGTTTAAATGTGACGAAGAGAGAAGTCAAATCGTTAGTGTTCCTCAGTGTGATGCTAGGAGACGGCCTGGTGTCGGAATGTGACAGCTGGGTCTAGGCCAACTATGAACTCAGGAAGGAAAAGTCTCAGTTACAGAGATGAAATATTATTCTTTCCAAACCTTTATTGTAGTTAAAATAGGAATAAGAACAATGTAGGGTAACAAGGAAGCCCAATCAAACCCCATAAGAAAAGGACCAAGTGTTTCCCCTTACTCTTGATGCAGGCCTCTTTTTCTCCATCTTCCCTCTTTCCAACACACCTACGCATTCCTTCTCCACATCTGACCTCTCCCAGCCTCCATTTTTAGCTACCTCACTTTTAAAAAATGAATAAAAATTAAAAGCGAAAAAATTGAGTTTCCTTTGATATTCTTCTAAGCCTCAAGTAAACCATCTTTAAAACTGTGACTACGGGCCGGCCCGGTGGCGCACTGGAGAGTGCGCTGCTTGGGAGAGTGGCGGCGCTCCCGCCGAGGGTTCGGATCCCATGTGGAGACCGGTTCCCGCTCACTGGCTGATCCCATGTGGAGACCGGTTCCCGCTCACTGGCTGAGTGCAGTGCGGGCGCGACACCAAGGGTTGCGATCCCGTTACCGGTCAGTAAAAAAGACAAAAA
>NW_007735763.1:2434-4687 GCF_000696425.1 Galeopterus variegatus | reverse complement strand
CTGGAGAGTGCGCTGCTTGGGAGAGTGGCGGCGCTCCCGTCGAGGGTTTGGATCCCATGTGGAGATCGGTTCCCGCTCACTGGCTGATCCCATGTGGAGACCGGTTCCCGCTCACTGGCTGAGCACAGTGCGGGCGCGACACCAAGGGTTGCGATCCCGTTACCGGTCAGTAAAAAAGACAAAAAGGAAAAAAAACAAAACAAAAACTGTGACTAGGCATCCAAATCAGGGGTTGAGGAAGGAAAGGATTAAGATAAAATAGGAATGATGATGTAGAAAATGTGACTTCAGTAATAATTTTTCTCCTGGACTACAGCTGATGTGTTTTTCTTCTGTCAGTATTTAACATAAACTTAATTAGAACTATTGGTATTAAAATAATAGCAACATATTGACAGATATTTATCTGGAAAACTAAACTCAGGGTAGAAAGTAAAACCCTTGCCATTAGCACTCTTGATTAAAATCTCTCAGTGGGGAAACTTTACCACGCGGTTATTAGTAAAGGAAAATGCCCTTTTCATCCCCCGTCCCCTCCAACGTACTAGAATTTCCAAAGCAGTCAGTGGCCTTAGTACTGCGAACAACTTATGGAGAATTTCTCACAGCTTATTAAAAGATCAGTCAACAACAGTACATTGATATCAACGCATAAGAAATATGAAATGTAACTCTGATCATTTCATCCAGGAAAGATACACATTATTATGTAACATCATTTTTATTGCTGCATTCCATCCCCTTGTATGGATCTACCAAAAGTTGTTTAATGAATTCCCTATTGTTGGATGCTTTCATCGTTAAAGTGTTTCAAAAAACCCAAACTATACTTTGATTAAGTACCTTTGATGCATTTATTTTAAAGGGAGTTAAAACATGTGTTTTCTTCTGAAAATGCTAAAATAAAATAATTTTAAAGGGAGAGTACTACATGTAATCCATTAGTGATGGGATAGAGGGTCTTTGTAATTTGAGAACATTCTTTAAAACAATAAAAGCTTGGATGAGGAAAAAAATAATTATAGAAGTTTTGAGTCTTTTTTAAAATGTAGATTTTATGCTGAAATTAAAAAGGGGGGAAATTCTGTTTCTTAAGCATTTAAAATGCATAAAGTTTATCTTCTGTAACTTGAGCCACACCCCAAAATATCAACTTCTTTTAGAAATAATTTCTAAGACAATAAGTAGTAATGTACCCGTGTCCAAAAAAAAAAAAAAATTGGAAAATTCTAGAGTGAAAAGTTATCTACTATCAAGAGTATTGAGGGCNCTGAGGGTTGCGATCCGTTGCCGGACACGAAAAAAGACAAAAAAAGGAAAAAAAAAAAGAGTATTGAACACTGTTATAGGTTTAGTTTAATTTTAAAACTAATTTATCAGGTTTACCTTTTATCTTACAGGCAAACTTTTGAAGAGTATGGGTAATAATTTTCAACATGTAATACAGATTACGTGTATGTAACTATTTCAACTTTTTAAAACATCATAGTAACTATCTCTTTGATGATTCTAGTAAGTCATCAGAGAGGCATAATGAAATGAACTTTAAATACTGAAGATAATTATAATCAAATTGGTTATTTTTTATAAAAATGAACAAAATTATAAAATTGCCTTATTGTAGTTATTTTAAATTTTCATTTACTTTTTATTTTACTAATATTATTTTTTTACATTCTAGAATGTTGTTGCAAAGCAGCTGGGAAGGAGGGGGAGAGGGAAAGGGGAAGGAAATGGGATGGAAGAAGGAGGAAGGAGGAGGGGCAGGATTGAGGCCTGTGGCACCCCCTCATTCCCATGGGGGAGACTGGGGCCTTCCAGTGGTGGCTTGGTCATTGCTGGGCTCAGTACAGATGTCAGGGGGGTGTGGCTGAAGCCCTCGCCTCCCACCTCCCCAGATCAGCAACCTGGGGCCCTTCTTGCTGTGGATTTGTGGTCATCACTGGGCTGGCTGTGGGTGTCGGTGGGACATGGCCGAGGCCCTCGGTCACCCACCCTCTGGACTGGTTGCAGGTGTTGGGGGGTCTGGTTGAGGTCCCCAGCCCTCCCCCTTTTGTGGCTTGGTATCTTAGGGGATTTTCAGTCCTTCTAGGTGTTATAGGTGTTCTTTTGTGAAATGAGACCTTTACTAGTTAATATCAAACTTCGTCTCTGGTTGCAGGTGCTTTGTTTTTTCTTTCAGTTCTATGTTAGATTATTTGCTGTTCCCACCACTTAAACTCTGTGCTGGAACTAATTTGTTGTCCTTTTCTT
>NW_007735763.1:1387-1920 GCF_000696425.1 Galeopterus variegatus | reverse complement strand
GGAACTTCCTGTGGGGACCAGCACTTGAGCTCTGTAGTTGAGCTAAATTGCTGCTTTGCTGTTGGTTCCCTGGGGAAGGCTTTTGTGCAGCTCAAGTTTTAATGGTTGACTTCATAGGTACTTCTGGGTCTAGAGAAATCCAGTACACCTGGATTGAGTGGAAAATGGTCTGGTCCTGAGTCTTTTCATCAAACTGCACACCCTGCAGTTCTATATTCCTGACCAGTCTCCTCTGAGCGGTCCTGCACTGATTGGGGGTCAGATCAGCTGTCCTTGCTGTGCCCCAGAGTTCTCCTGGTGAGCCCATCTCCCCAACCACTGGTGCTTCAAACACTTCCCAAGGGAGGGGCCATGCACTGGTTCCTTGCAATGACTCGTTGGCCTCTGAGTAGCTCCTTTTTCCAGTTGTCTGTGGCTCCTCACTCCTATGTGGGTCCACAGGAACCCTGTTAGTGGTCCTGCTGTCCTGGGGGCCACCAAGGCCCTCTTCTCCCCTGCAGCCTCCAAGCAACTTCATCTAAAGGGCACAGCTG
>NW_007735763.1:0-912 GCF_000696425.1 Galeopterus variegatus | reverse complement strand
GCCACCAAGGCCCTCTTCTCCCCTGCAGCCTCCAAGCAACTTCATCTAAAGGGCACAGCTGTGGCTTTTGCCAACTCCTGCTCTGTGTGCTCAGCAGCTCCAGCCTGGACGAGACTGGGGTTCGAAACGGTCAGAGGGGTTCTTTCTTTCGCTCATCATGGTTTCTCCTGCCTTCATGTACTCCATAGGTCTCTACTCCTCTTCTCCTAAGTTCTAGTGGCTTCAGCTTGTCTGTCATTGCTTACTTTTAGTTGTAAATTTGTTGATTTGTGGGAGAGAGTGACACTGAGGACCGTCTATTCCACCATCTTGACTAGAAGTCTGTTGTAGTTATTTTAGATAAAAATGATTCTGCATTTTTTACTTTAAGTCTAACAGTCTTAAAGCTGCAATATTATATATGAGGTGACAAGTGTAGTCTAGTAACCTGCATAATGGTGGTGCCGTGTATAGTGTATAATCATGTAATTGTGAACAAAATCTTAAGACTGTACATTCTCCAAGAACAGACATGAGACCTCAGCATTTTTAAAGCCCCTCAGCATCTCACTGAGTGCCATGTACACACTGAGCCCATAGAAAGCGAAATGAGAAGTAATGAAAAAACATGTGAGCCTCTGGTTGCATCGGGCATATTCTAGCAGCAACTTCTATGTGGGTCCTTGAGGATTCAACCATCCAGGCCTGCCTGGTGAAGTTATATGCAGCTTAACTCCACAAAGAATGGTGGTGATCACAAATGAAGCTGCAGTATTGAGAGTAAGGATGTATTGAGTGTAGTTAAAGTCCTAGTTTTTAAAATGCAACATCTTTGCTTGTAACAGTGAAGACAGAAGTTGTAATTCAGGAAAGTTCATACTTTCTGAAAATTTGATAACAATGGCAAAGAAGAGTAAGATTTTGCAATTGATC
>NW_007735762.1:73285-73720 GCF_000696425.1 Galeopterus variegatus | reverse complement strand
TTTGTGCCACATATATTTTCATTTAATTACATTTTATCATAGTTTATGGGGGTGTGACTTTTTTTTCCCAACATGATTACATTTGGGGAATTTTGATACTCTTTACCATATTATTTCTTTTTACAAAAGTATCTTAATTTTTGCATTCATTCATCCACTCAACAAACATTTATATTTATTGTCTATTATGTGTAGGTCCTTGGAATATGCAGAAATGACCAAATAGACAAAAATCCCTTGATCTTGCTTCTAGCAAAGAAAGACAGGTGATAATCAATTAAGTAAATAGATAGTATGTCTAATGATAGTGTTGGGAACAATGGTGTTACATTTCCTCTTTAATAAGTTAGGTAATTCAGTGAAGACCTAAGAATGATAGGAAACAAGTTATGCAGAACTCTGGAGGAATATTTCCAGTTGGAAGAAAGAGCCAAA
>NW_007735762.1:71477-71899 GCF_000696425.1 Galeopterus variegatus | reverse complement strand
CCACCGGGCCGGCCCTCCAAATTCAACTTTAAAATCTGCTAATGGTCATCATGCTTGCCATCATCATCTGACTCTAGTTTATCTTTCCAATTTCATCTCTCATCCCTTTCATCCTATGTCCTATGCTTATTTGTTCTTCCATCAAATACCTAGCTCACCTTCACCTGGTGTTGTCCACTTACAGCACCTCTGTCTAGAGAGTCCTGTCTTCCACTCCTCATCTCTTTACTTCAGGCATTAAATGCGTAAGGAAAAGCTTTTCAGTTAGTAATGACCTTTACAACTTCTGCTAGCTTAGATTTTGTAGATGGTATTACCATTCCAGGAAGGCTTTCTCTACATCCCAACTCCCTTTGCTGGTCAAGTAACCCTCTTTGTTATCTCATGTATCATGTGCATGATTCTCCTTTCTGTATAGTAAT
>NW_007735762.1:66433-69673 GCF_000696425.1 Galeopterus variegatus | reverse complement strand
GGCTTTACGCGAATACGGAACTAAAGTTGCTGAATCACTGGGACCCGGAAGGGTGAGGCTGCTGTGAAATGGTGGCCGCGGAGCGCATGAACTGGCGCCCGTGCGCGTCAGGGCGCATGCGCGCAAAGTTATGCCCAACAGGTATTGTTTCACATTTGCACTGAGAATGGAAGGTGTATCAGTATATTCATGTATCCTGAGTTTATGCCTGATGTTTGCATTTGATGCTGTGCTATTATTCAGCATGTAAAAATAACACTCAGAACAAAGATAATGTGTTCTTTCATTTTCATTTTGATTAATAGTGTTCTGTCTCATAATTTGTAGGTGTTATTTGGAAGATGGAGCTTCAAAGGGTGCCTGGCTGAACCGGTCAAGTATTATTTTTGCGGGAGGTGATAAGTGGTCAGTGGATCCTCGTGTTTCAATTTCAACATTGAATAAAAGAGACTACAGCCTCCAGATACAGAATGTAGATGTGACAGATGATGGCCCATACACCTGTTCTGTTCAGACTCAACATACACCAAGAACAATGCAGGTGCATCTAACTGTGCAAGGTATGCATTTCCAGAACTGCTATATTGTGACAGGCTATGCTTAGAAATATTTAATATTTAGATATCAAAATTATGCAAAAGCAACTAACCATGTTGAAAGATATATTTTCATTGTCTTCAGGGATTTATGTTCCTAGATACCAGTAAGCGTAATGGCTGTTATATTACAGGCATATAAATACCCACTTACAAAGATCAATAAATATCCATTGATACTACATTGTAATTTCTGTATATGATTCACTTTGTATCTTCCTTTAATTCACCCCTTTGATAAATCTTTGAGAATCTGTGATTGATAGATAGATTGAAATAAATCTGAGAACCTATGATAGATACACTGAAATAAATCTTTGAAAACCTATGATAGATACATTAAAATATTAGAACTTTTTGAAAAATGGATAGTAACTCTTCAAAAGCAGTCCTCTTAGCCTTCCAGTATTCTGTTTCCATCCCACGTCTGTTTACTTTGATTCAAGTCACAATGAAAAGTAGCAGCCTTCTAGAATTACTTTATTTAAGTATAAAGTTTTTTTTTTTTTTTCACGTCTGTTTACTTTGATTCAAGTCACAATGAAAAGTAGCAGCCTTCTAGAATTACTTTATTTAAGTATAAAGTAATTGAAAACATATGTACACAATGCTTTATACTTTGATTTGCTTTCAGTAGATTATAAATCATGCTAGCTAATTTACAATCTCCAAATACAAACAAAATAGGCAAATTATTTTGTTTCTCTTGCATACTAAAATGTAAGAGCATATGTATCACAGTACAAATACTTTTTAAGAAAAATGCAATTATAATGCTAGGAGAATGGAAAATATATATTTTTGCCCTTTCTCATTATTTCTTTGCGCTTTATAAATTAATCATGTGTTGGTTGTATAGATATATTATGCTCTGTGGAACTCAAAATGACATTTCGGTATTTCTAATGAAAATTAATAACAAATTATATAATAATGTGGTACTATTGCATGCATGTTTTATTACTAATAGGAAAGTCAAGTGAACAAGTTAGTTGTACTATCTTCAAGTTTGCCCTTTGATAACCCAAGAATAAAAAATAAAGTACATGGCTTAATTATGAAAAAATTGTTAATCTATAACTTATTAACTGAGCTTTATTTCCTTCGATAAAGGTATACATGAAATCAAATACAGCTTCAATTACAGTATTAGTACATATTTTAATGTTACAGTAAGGTTAAATTTCTTAACTAAACAATTAACTTTAAGGAGGAAAGTATAAATTGGAGAATAAGTAAATAAATTTCCTCAATGGTTTTTCTTATTACAGATTATTGCACACTGTGATGATGTTCATTATTTAAAAGTGATGTGTGAGAATATAATAAAGTTTTCAGAAGAGTTCTCCTTTACCAGAGATTATTCAGGGACTCCATAGGGCAGGAGTTTGTCCAGCTTCAAAGAACTGACACAAGATTATAAGACAAAAATACATTTCTTCTGTTATCCAGGCCTGATTCTGTCCTTCTGCTCAGTTTTGTGCCCTTTAACTTGAGTTTCTAGCTCAAAGACTACAAAAGATTTTTATTACATGAGAAAAAATGTACTTGGTCAATAATATACTATTTTGATCACTTAAGATGCAGACATTTTGCTTTTACTTTTTAAACGTGTAAGTTTAAATGATATATTTCTAAATGCTAAACGTATTTCTTTTTCATTTTTCTATACTCTCTTGTTCTGTGTTAGGCCTATATTTTTAAACCTAACTATCATTACATAAAATATTCTCATGCACATGTTTAGTTCCCATAAAATGTCTTTATAACTTTATATTACATAGATTGTTTAATACTGTTCACATTTTTAAAACTGTTACATGCTTTAATATGGTACACTTTTTTGACTGGCCATTTCATGATGCTGAAATTTTGAGTAGTTAGGAATGTTTTTCAGTATAATATTGTGTTCCTCAAGGGGCTGGCCAGTTAAATCACTTGAGAGAACATGGTGCTGGTGACACCAAGGTGAAGGGCTTGGTTCCCCATACCAGCCAGCTGCCCGAAAAAACAAACAAAAAAAGATCGGTTCCTCTAGGAGAAAAAAAAAAAATTTCCGTCTTACTGTTGTGAAAGTATGTGCTTGGGTAAAATTAAAAGCTAATAATTTTACAGTATTTATGAACATAATTATTTATTAGAAGTTGATTGACATGTGGGCTGTTTTCCAATTACATTAATAAAGTTCAGGGAGTACATTAATAGGCTTGTCAGTCATTTGAAGAACTAAATAAATGTCATAAAAAGTCAACCCCACTTAAGCTACATTTACTCTCAGTGAACAAAAGGAAACTGATATACACATCTCCTCAATCTCTAAACTTGTTAGGCTGTCTGATGCTCCGGTGTTTCTGGATAGTACTGAAGCCTATGCTCTTTGCCTAGCAATTTGTCAATCCTTCATTCACCAAGATAAAGAAACTGAGCAGCTAAGGGAAGACTGTATTAATCACTGATGTCAAACATACATTGGCTGGTAGCTTGTTAGGCTGTCTGATGCGCCGGTGTTTCTGGATAGTTTTGAAGCCTATGCTCTTTGCCTAGCAATTGGTCAATCCTTCATTCACCAAGATAAAGAAACTTAGCAGCTAAGGGAAGACTGTATTAATCACTGATGTCAAACATACATTGGCTGGTAAAAATA
>NW_007735762.1:64710-65290 GCF_000696425.1 Galeopterus variegatus | reverse complement strand
ATAACTCTGTAACCAAAATAACTTCTGAAGGGTATTTAACTTCCCCAGGCATTGTAATTTCCTCAGGGTATCTGACTTACCTAGAGTATTTCTAACAGATGGGATGCCATGCCGTGCTTCCTTTTTCAAGCATGGCTTGTTTCTCTAGCTGCTGGGAGTGTAGTCAGCAGACGACATTCAGTGGTCAGCCTTTTGGTGGATAGCCTTTGCTGCAGAAAACCACGTTGGCCAAGGTCAAGCCCTGTCTGGAGCAGGCAGCCTCCAATGACTGACTGAGGCAGGGAGTATAAAGAACCCTTCGCTTACAGCCCAAAGTAGGATAACTCTGATGGGTCCATTTAGCTCAACTTCTTGCTCTATTCAATCCTATCTCTTTTTTCTTCCTTCCCCAGAGGTTGGTCACAGGGGCACTCCCTAGTAAATATCCTGCAGTCTAAACTCCATCTTGTTTCAGTGTGCTTCACAAAGATCCCAAACTACAACAATGTCAGACCCTTTTCTCTGGCTTAGTCGTTGTTTTTGAGAAAGCCTTTGTGAAATGGAAAAACAACACATTCAAATACCATTTATTATTAACATT
>NW_007735762.1:47999-63735 GCF_000696425.1 Galeopterus variegatus | reverse complement strand
AAATATACTTACCAATGAGTATCTGGAGAGAAGTTATTCTATGTGGCCACAAGTATAAAATCATATTTTTTAAAGACCAGCACATCTTAATCTAATGTTAGCATCTTTTTTATGAATGTGAAAGCCTTGGTAAGGTATACACAGGAAGAGAAGGACACCATACTATTGTTCCAGGTAGAGCTGATGAGCATAAACAGCATCACAGGGCATGAGTCTGCCTTCTTTAAAAAATACAAAGGAGGAAAAGCTGTAGTGATCAAACGAAGAGAAGGACACCATACTATTGTTCCAGGTAGAGCTGATGAGCATAAACAGCATCACAGGACATGAGTCTGCCTTCTTTAAAAAATACAAAGGAGGAAAAGCTGTAGTGATCAAACAGCATATCAAAATACCATGTACATTAAAAAAAATTCAAGCCATTGTTATGCAACAGTGAACAATTCAAAATTTTCGAGATGACAAAATAAAACTACAGAAATATTATCAGCACTAAGAAAGTTTTACAGAAGCTCACAAATGTCAAAATAGCCACTGCCTGAATGCAATGATGACTCAGGACAAGACCCTTTTACTGGCTCCTGCTCTGTTTTATTCAAGCTCTATTTATATCTGTGGGGGAAATTAGGATTATACATATGAACCCAATTTTGGGCATGCTGTAAAATACAAAGAAATGGACAAAAATCCAAAACACATGCTCTTAATATTTTTAGCAAGGGAACAAATAATAAATCACCTGAAATAAAAATGGCTCCATAAATTAGTTATATATCATCAATTCACCCAAAGAATTTTTAGTTTTAACGACTGTAACTTCATGGTATACCTACAAGATAAAATAGTTACAAAATATAATCTTAGATAAAGTGAAAAAGGTGATTTCTTGGTGGAGTTACTACCAGTAAAATCTAGGGAGAAGGTCTCCCGAAAGTTACCTTAGTTTTTTGTATATAATCTATATTTTCTTTATTGTATTAACTAGATAACAGAGATAAATTACTAAGAACACCTTACATGTGATGATAAATACATGATAACTGCTTATAACAAAATGTTTATTTACTGTCTAAAATTCAATTAAAAGTGGCATTAAATAATTTAAATTAAATTTCCTTAGATAAGGGGTATACACGCTCTTTCTCATTTGCTCCGCGGAGAATTCTTACCTGTTCTACCACAAATTATTCTTTGCTTACCCCAATTTATGTTATGGTGCAAGTCCAGTGGGAGCCAAATTATATTAAGCTCACACAGTCTAATCAATACCTGACTACTGATCACAAGGTCAAAGACCAATTAAGTTCAATAAATGATACAGGTAAGGTTGTATTAAGTCCTTTCAGATTTTCCCCACAGTGGGGTAGCAGTAGCAATGGAACCATGCCTAAAAGCACCCCATTTTTCTATTTCTATTGGTCTTCAATGTCCAGAAAACAAGAATTTATGAAGACAGGAATGTATTAGCACTTTGGAAGATATTCTTCATTAGTTAAGAGGCCTGTCATTGTAATCCCCAGGTACGCTCTTCAGTGAGAAATATTTAATCTATTAAAATATATGAGGTAGTATTATTGAAGTCTAGAGAGATAATGGTCTGATACCTAAACAATTTAGAACAATTAAGCCTCATTTGTAATACTTGGGAAAAAATAAGTCTTTCAGGTGTCATTTGTGATCTAGACTTCAGCAAGATTTTTCCCCTAAATATAACTTTACAGACAAACTCAGGTTCACTAACCTGTGCTTATGTGAGTTGAGGTAAGCTGTTTTAGGCAATGCAATACTGTATAACAAATTTAAAAATTAATACATTTTTCAGTTTTCTTTTCATACAATCCAATCTAACTAGAATGGCAATTGTTACATGGCAGGGTTTAACAGGCCAGCTTTTAGGAAACCATTACCTCACTTCAAACTGTGAATATATTGACACTGATTAGGTTATGGGTTTAGCTACTATGTTTCATAAGAAATGAAGTTAACTGACATAATTTTGAGTGAAATTCTCATTTGAATATAAACTTTTCTTCCAAAATACACATTTTTCTTCTAAATATTCTTTCTTTCTTTTTTTTCTTTTATGAAGGTAAAAGAAAACAAAAAAAAATTAAAACAAAATTATTTTCACCCGCTCTCATCTGATCTCGGAAGCTAAGCAGGGTCGGGCCTGGTTAGTACTTGGATGGGAAAACAAAATTATTTTCTGCAATTGGTATAAAAGAAGCAGCAGAAAGAGGAGCTAGATTTCAATAAATAGTATTTTTCCTCCCAAAACATTTTCTCTATAAGTGTAGTGGTCATATTTTCCTATTCGAAAATTAGTACGTGAAGTTTTTATACATTGTCTAAGATACTGATACTGGAACAATAGTGTAGATCAAAACTTTGCTAAAATTCATAATGTACTGCTGCTACACACAAAGAGAATGAACAAGTTGTGATATTTTGTTATTTTCAATATGCTATCATTTGCCAATGAGAGACAGGTAGGAAAGAGAACAAAAAATAATATTGATAGATATTGCACATCATTGGCTTCCATCTGTCACCCCTTTTTCCTAAGAAGGAGCTTTGTGAGTTGGCAACAGCAAAGGAGAACAATACTGGGACTTAAATAAGCACCTCTGCAAACTAGGAATTGTGCCAGCAAGGAAGGCTCTACTTTAGTGCCTTGGATCTACTGATGAGATGGATAATATTTTGAGGGGATGGCAGGAGAGGGACAAAAATCAAACAACTGTGTAGTTTGTGGTCAGTACTGTTGAGCTGCAATTTTGCCCTACTTTATTCTTCTCTTTAAGCATTGAGTTTTGAACCATTTTGGCAAGTATTAAATAAAAGGATTTCTGGCAATGGGATGTATAAAAAAGAAGAGGAAAATTATGTTTTACTCATTTTGAGACTGAGTAAAGCAATATTTCTATTTTTGATAAGAAGGTTGATTTCAGAGCTATTTATTGTTGCAGTGTACAGTCCAAAATATAATTTGAAAATATGTTTAAGTAATTATCTCTTTCAATAAGATTTGCTCCCCTTAAAAGTACCTTTAATGGATATTTATTATAGTTTCTGAAGCACATAGTTTGATAATTGTCTCAAAGCTCAGACTGATCACGTTTTTATTTTCTTGGTAGTAATTCTGAGTTTTGTTTTCTGTGTGCATTGTAGAATGGTTATATGAGTATGTGTTGTCAATAAGATTTGCTCCCCTTAAAAGTACCTTTAATGGATATTTATTATAGTTTCTGAAGCATTTGATAATTGTCTCAAAGCTCAGACTGATCACGTTTTCATTTTCTTGGTAGTAATTCTGAGTTTTGTTTTCTGTGTGCATTGTAGAATGGTTATATGAGTATGTGTTTCCTATCTTGGAGTATCTTTAGTTTTTCCTTACAAACAAGAAAAATAACTGTGTAAGTAATACATGTCAAATTACAATGCAATGTTCAGTATCACTATGAAAATCTCTCTATAAATAAAAGATTACCAACCTCTACCTGGCCCATTTATTTTGAGAAACACTGCAAATAAATTCTAAGTCTGGTGAAATAACTTATCTTCTCCTTGGAAGTCATTGTAATGGTATTTGATCTATGAAATAATTTTTTTCTGTTATCCTTCCCAAATCATGTGTATACTTAAGGTATTACCACAGAGACAATTAATATTTTACTATTTTTGTTAGCTAAATTCTAAGTGGCATATGGCTTGTAACCTTTGTTTAGGGCAAAGATAAAATCTAGTAGAGGAGAAAATTGGAGTCTCCTAATGATACTATTTTTCTTCTGTTTCATAGCTGAAAAATAAAGATTAATCATGAAGTGCCAAGAGGAAAATGGGCACATTAAGACACAGTTCAGTTTGCAGAGTCACACTAGGTCACAATGTCTCTCTGATCCATACCATTTTACCTTCTATCCTTCACCATCTTCTGATTAATGATCTAGCAAGAGCAGTAGAAAGACTCAGGAAAGGTGGCCCATGCACCTGCACTAAGCTGTCAGCTTTCTAACCCACATTGCTAGGTCTGCACCTAGACCAGTGGTTCTTCAACAGTTTGTGGTCAAGAACCCATTTGAAAATCTGATGAAATCTGTAGACACTTTCTCTAAAAAAAATGTACTCTTAACATTTTACATAGCTCTTTACATGAGCCCAGGGCTCATGAACCCCCTAAATCTGTCCATGGACTCCAAATAAGGACCCTAGCAAATTTCTTGAGGGTGAGGCCTGGGTCTTAATTCTTTTGATTTGAAATCCATGACAGTGCCTGACAAATGTTAGGGACTCAACAGAGGTTTATTGTACCTATTTGTACCTACAATAAACAGTGGTTTATCATACAGGTACCTATTTCTTTCTCCCTGGCTTCACGTCAATCACTTTGCTTAAGTTGTGACTTAGCGTACTGATCCTGTCTTTAGGACATAACACCAGGAATGCTGACATAACAAGAAATTTTTAATTTAAAAGGATTAGCTAGGCATTCATGACTTAGGTTGCTTATTTTCATTTCAGGTCATAACATCCTTATCCTCTGCTAATCCCCATGTTTTCGCAAATGCAGAATGGTGAATGCATGCTGCAGCGAAATAATAATAAATGAGATACAAGCATTTTACAAAAAAAAAGTACCCCTAGCAATGTTATTTTGAGAAAAAAATATACTTTATATGGGACAGAATTAGCTACAAAGATTATAGCCAAGAATTCCTAATGCCAAACCTAAGTATGAGGTTAACATTTAAAAAGGGCCAAGAATTACACAGTTCACAGTTAAAATTTTCTCTCAGGTATTTCACATATTCTTACAGGTTTTTAATTGAGCAAATAGATGAATGGACACTTTTGAAAGAGTTGAAGACTTAAGGAAGGACAGATTTCAGAGCTATTTATTGGTGCAGAGTAAGACAAGACATGTGTATTGTTATTCCCACTTCTTAGGACCCTTTCATTTTAACGTAGCCCATTTTTTAAAAGGGCATCCAGGATTAATTCAATTTAATTGAATAAAGATTTATGAAGTCCACTTTAATTCAGTATCTACTACGTGCAAAAACTTTGCCAAAAGTTGAACATGCATTCATTCCTCCTTGTGGTAAGCAGAATAACGGCCTCCAAAATGACTACATCCTAATCTCCAGAACCAGTGAATGTATTAGATTACATGGCAAAGAAGAATGTAACCTGATCTCAAGATAGGGATATTATCTTGGATCATCCAGGGCCCAATGAGATCACAAGTACCCTTAAAAGTGGAAGAGGGAAGCAGAGGAAGACAGAGGCAAATGTGACTGCAAAAGTAGGTGGTGATGTGATGTAAGATGAACTCAACTCACCACTTGCAGGCTTTAGAGAAAGGAGGGGACCGTGAGCCAAGGAATATGTGTAGTCTCTAAAAGCTGGAAAAATCAAGGAAATATATTCTCCCCTAGGCACTCTGGAAGAGAACGTACCTCTGCCAACACACTGATTTTGCGAAGTGAGAATTACATTGGACATGTAACCTACAGATGTGTATGATAATAAATCTGTGTTTTTTAAAGCCACAAGTTTGTGGTAATTTGTTATGACAGCAAACAAAAAATGAATATATCCCCCCACACACACACATAAACACATTCAAAAATAAAGATACTTCTTATCCATCTAGAACAACTCTCACAATCTTGGTACTATTGACATTTTGGACCACATAATTATTGTGTGAGTGAGTGTGTGTGTGTGCATATGTGTGTTGGTAGCGGGGAATGTTCTGTACAGTATAGGATGCCTACAAGCCTCCCTGGCCTCAACCCACTAGACAACAGGAGCATTCCCCTGGTCGTGTCACTGAAATGCTTGCTGGAGTAAAAATCACCACAGGCTGAGAACCACTGATCCAGCAGAAAAGATAGACACATGCTTTAATTCTCAAATGAATGACAGGTTGCAATGAGCTACGTGAAGGTATGAATCCTATCTCTTACTACCCAACCTTAGTGACTACAACAGGGTTTGTAATTGAGGCTGAAATAAATATTTAATGAATGATAGAATGAACGAGTGAAGTCCCTTAGGAGTGTAAGCCAGCCAGTGACCAGAGAACCTTCTGAAATTTTTCTCTCATTCAGTAAGACCAGTGTTCTCCTAAGTAGTTTAATGTGCCATAGGCATTAGATTGACTTCAAATGATATCTAGCATTGGTATTTATAAAGTGCATGAACTTGGTTAAGTGTCTGCACCTCTTTAAGACTCACTTTCTGCCTCTGAGAAGTAAAAAATAATGCCCAGCTCTCTAGTTTGCTGTGAAAATTTTAAAAACAATTAGATATATAAGACATTTCTCAAAGTATCTGATTCAGAGTAGGTATTCAATAGATGTTAAAACCTTTCTTTTTCCAAAGAGCTAATAATGTACAGATATGTCCTTTCCTCTTTCTCTTATTGAATTAGGATATAACTGATACCGCTCTCACCGATTCCAAGTGATTTTTATTTAAGAATATAGACAATAAAGTTAATCTATCAAATTTTAATAATGTTAATTTCTCTTCCTTCCCATGGAGATATTCTATGTGAAAAGTTTATACCAATGTTAAGATTTTGAGCTAGAAAAATTGGAAATAATTCTACATTGTTTTGAAACTACCTAAAAGTAGAGAAAATATATTGTACATTTTTCCTTACTTGATCTCAAAACCATTCTTTCTGCCTCCCTTGCTATGTTCTGCGTCACCCCCACGGGTGTTGTTTCCAGCCTACTGTGTTTTCCGGTTTCCGACAGGATTCACCCAGTGGGAGATACGGAAATAATTCTACATTGTTTTGAAACTACCTAAAAGTAGAGAAAATATATTGTACATTTTTGCTTACTTGATCTCAAAACCATTCTTTCTGCCTCCCTTGCTATGTTCTGTGTCAGCCCACGGGTGTTGTTTCCAGCCTACTGTGTTTTCCGGTTTCCGACAGGATTCACCCACTGGGAGATAGAGTGGGAGATACTGGCAAGAAAGAGATTGGAGATAGCAGTGAGGAAGAAGTCGGGCTATTTTCTCTTCTCTTACTGCCACAGGCAGTGTCCCCTGCAAGGCCTTTCTCTCCTTGGCTCCAGCTTCAGCTGGACAGCCCTCCTGTGGTTGGCACTGCTCACACCGGGAAGCCCCAAGCTGTGGAGCCTGCTGCTGCTGAACAGTCCCAACCTGTGGGTTCTGCCAATGATACCTGCTTGCATGACTATTAGTGGCTTCTTGTTACAAATCTCTGAGTTGTTTCTTCTTCACATTCTTTGGCTTCTCAGGCTTTTGTCACATGTATAAAAAGTCCCTGTATCTGCCAATGATACCTGCTTGCATGACTATTAGTGGCTTCTTGTTACAAATCTCTGAGTTGTCTCTTCTTCACATTCTTTGGCTTCTCAGGCTTTTGTCACATGTATAAAAAGTCCCTGTATTAGACCCCTCTTTTTTAAATACTTCGATTGGTTTCTATTTTCCTGACTGGATCTTGTCAGATACAGATCTTTCCCCCAACATTTCAAGTGTTTCTTCCTTGTAAATATTCTCAAGAGGCATGTTTTTAGGCTCTCTCTTATATATAGGTAACAATTTTTTTATAACGAGAAATTCGCCTTTGCATTCCGGAAAAAAAAATCTCATTCCTCAATATAAAAAGCAAATTTAAAAACAAATTTTTAAATTAATTACACATATGTTGGGATCTCAGATTTACTAAACTAATTATCAGAAAGTAAGATAAATTACAGAGGGAAAGCTAAAAGTATGCATAATTATTAAATGCTGGCATTTATGTGAGCCTTGGGCTTCTCTTTATTAGCTTTTTGGGTGCAATTATCATTAACATTTCAGTTGCATCTTTAATGAATATTAGATCTACAAATTCACAATGGTATGAGTGGAAACAGCAGTCTCTCATTATCTACAAAGACTGCAACTTTAAAAAAAAAAAAAAAAAAACCTTCAGAGAGGCTGTAGAGGCTGTAGAGTCGTGGTTGTTTATTCACCCTGGGAGCTACGAGCTGTCCAGCAATATTCTGGGCCTTGATTTTTACAGCTGCACCTGTGCCTTGCCTTATGGGGAAACTGGTGAAGAGCAATTTGGGACTCTTCTCCAGTAAACCAGTTAACTGAGTCTGGGCGCTAACTAATGCAACCTAGGCACATTCTTTGAGCATTTGTCTTGTGCTAAGCATGTTATAGGTGTTGGAAACAAAGATCCACAAATCAGAATTAGCCTTTCCTGTCAAAGAACTTACAAATCAGTGTGGGGCTATTGACTTTGAGGCAAAAGAGCACACTAAAGTTAAATAGGGGCTAGGACAGATGTATATGCGGGGTATATAAGGAAGCAGTGGTCCTTTTCTTAAGGAGAATCATAGTCAACTTTTGGGGTGAAGCAATTTGTAGGCAGAGGGGCTTGAGATTTAATTACAAAGCAGGAAGTGATGATTAGTGATGATAGTAAACTGCTTGGAAGTTACTCTTAGTGAATATAATAAATTATTAAGAGCTGAATGAGGAGCTACATTAAGTCTCAGCAAGAGCAGAAGAAGCAGTTAGACGAATGATGCCACATTGTCTTGCTGCATAAAGTGGAGTGAGCGTGGGAGTGGACAGAACAAGCTTTAAAGATTGGAGGAATGGCTCAATCAGAGTGTTGTCATAAGACTCCTTTAGAAGTGGTGCTGACAAAGGGATGCTCAAATGTGCAGCTCCTGAGAGATCAAGATGCTGTTGGAGGTTGTTTGAGCCTGGGTGGAGCAATGGGACTCTTGGGGAGCAGCTGTAGGAAGCAGTAATTGCTGGGCTCGACTGCTGACTGGAGCCATTCATTGCTGAGAAGAGCAGCTGCAAAGAGTTTAAGCAGGGAGCCCTGGGGAGCCATGGCTGGGAACTTCCCCAGATTAGGAAGCTGCCAGGGGAAGCAGCGGTTATGAGTGTCATCATATGGAAACTTTAAAGTTATCCATCCAGCTCCAACATCTCAGCAGTTGGTAATGGTGGAAACACAGTCTTACATGTATAAAGAAATAGTGAAAGTCTGACAAAATAGGTTTGAGATTTGTAAATAACAACTTTCCTCAAATTCTGAAATAGCTTCCTTGGCTGATGTGGTATCACTTTTTGTTGTTGTTTGCTTATTGAGGAAGATTTTTACTCTAAAATATAGCTACTTTATCAACAAAAACAAGGACACTTGAATTTAAACCAAGGGATTCTTCAACCACAAAACCCATGACAGTATGTGTATATGTAAGATTTGGTTCTTTTGGTATTTTTCTCCTGGGAGGATGGACTACAGTTTTTATCCTGTTCTCAAAGTTTCTGACACGTAAATAGGATAAGACCTTTTGCCTTAGCAAGACAGATAAGAAAGTCAACCAGTGGAGAACTTGGTAACATCTGTCAACAACTTATCCACAAAAGGCACTGTTTTTACTGATGACTTTACATAATCATCAGGTTGAGCACTGTCTAGCATTACTATGAGGCTGTCCTTTTCAAATTGTGTAGGATAACAAAACTTGATATAGTGGTGATTCAGTCTACATATTTTTGGATCAGCTTGGGCTCATTTACAAGGATGGGGGGACGAAATAGCATAACAGATTTTTTATTTGGGTGGAACAAAATTGTGGTGTAAGGAGATGACAAAGAAAATTCCAGTTGGACGCTTATTGTGTTAATCCACACTTGAATGTGTGTCTGAGAACTACCATGGATACTGTAAAAAGGGATGAAAAGATGTGGAGGTAGAGATGCTTAACTTGGGAATGTGAGCACTGTAATTTTAAAATTATAATACATCTAGTAATATTTTTGTTTTCTTGAAATCTTATAATGTTGCAAATTATTATAAAAATTATTGTATTTAGAAAAATTCCAGGTGGATTAAGCCACATGGGAGTCAGTTGCCTTGATTTAATAGATGCTTCATTGCTGTGGGTTTTAATCGATAAACTTGACCTTCAAACTCTGCCTGTTATGCAATCTGTTCTGAGCAAACAATGATATGAAGTGAAGTGAGTCAGGCTTTGAGTATATTAGTGAATCGGGGTTTGAGTGACCAAGAATAAAATGTCAGGATAATGGCACAAAGGAGAAAACTCATTTTTCTAGGTTCAGTATATTCAGTTATTTCTGGGTACGTCATAACATACTCTCTTTTAAAAAGAGCATTTTTAACAGAAAATGTATGTGTACTTTTCAAAGTAGCATACAGATTTACCCTTGAAGCTTCTGACCTAATAAAGACTCCTGGAAATAGTTACTTCAGCTTTGGACAAATAAAAAATTGCTTTCAAAGGTATTTATTTAGCTAATGAAGATGCTTTACAGGGCATTTGAACAATTATTTGAAGGCAGAAAACATTCCATGGCTCATCCATCTCTCATGGAGAGTTGTCGGCTTTGCATACCTTGGAGTGTTTTTTTTTTTCCCACCTCCAGAGGAGACACTGTCCCACTTTCTGAGACTTGGCATGTGGTTGGGATTACAGCTAGGCTTTTGAGCTTGTAGATCACACAACCCTCTTGTCTTTGACAGTATGATGTTTTCCTCTTTTAACTTCGCAGTACACAGCAGCGAGGTCTTCCTTAAAGGCAACCTAACTTAATCTGTACTTTCTGAAGTGTGGTTTTCTCTTCAGTTTAGCTGCTTCCAAAATATGATAATACTGACTTTTTGCATTTGCATGTAGTTAAAAAATTGGGCTGGCCCTATCAAGATCAAAGGGAGAGAATGTTTTAAACTCTGGATCCTTTGAATTCACAGGGATGTTTTGGAATGTACTTAAGGCTGAAAATATGGAGTTAATCAAATAGGAAAAGCTATGTATTTCAGAAGCAAAATTATCTTCTGTTTTGTTCCTTCAGGATAAGAGATGGTATCAGACTTCTGGTTCATCACCTTCTGAAAGAACAGGGGTTATTTGTTATACTTACTATTAAAATGTTATATTTCTGTTCAGAGATAACTAAATATCCCAGCTTGATTTAATATGCTCCAGAATTTTTTAGTTCTCTCCTTGTCCCACTGCAGTACTTAACATTCCATATCATTGTCATAAAGTGTTATTTATGAGTAGCCACAGACACCATGTGACACACACTTCACTGTGCCAAGTGTGGCCTCAGTCCTCTCTGACTATTACATAAAGTGGAGAACACTGACACAGGTGGAGATAGAGAGGACGTATGCATGCAAATGAAACACAGCAGAAAATGTCACGCCAACCTCTACCCTTCTCTTTTTCCCAAACTCCTCCTGCTAATTGGATAATCAGAAATTGCCCATCACATACAGCCCCATGGACCCCTTTTGCTTGAGCCCAGAATGAAAGCATATATATGGCTAAATAAAAATCTAGGCCTATCAATGCGAATAGTATATAAAATAAAAAGTTAGAATACCATGTATTTGGAATTGAAAAATCTCTGGGTTTTGGTAGTTCAACTTATTGATTTTTTTACATTTGGTAGTTCGACTACATGTATTCTTTACATTTTCAGTGTTCCGTGATGAATGGGTACTTTTTAAAGGATCTCCATAAATCAATGCGAATAGTATATAAAATAAAAAGTTAGAATACCATGTATTTGGAATTGAAAAATCACTGGGTTTTGGTAGTTCAACTTATTGATTTTTTTACATTTGGTAGTTCGACTACATGTATTCTTTACATTTTCAGTGTTCTGTGATGAATGGGTACTTTTTAAAGGATCTCCATATTGTATGGAATTTTGCCACCAAATTTTCTATTGCTTACTATCCTAATGGATTGTAAGGAAGTATATAAGGCCTGTTGTTTATAATAAGACTCACTATGCTTTTTAATTTATATTGCATTTGATTTTTAACACTAGTGTATTAATAAAAATTTATTAAAGCATCAAATAGTATACAATAGGCTTTAAAATAAATGATTAGAGTTCAAAGATATCTCTGTGGGAAGTGGTAGAGCCAGAATGGAGAGCAAACCCCCACTGCCTACTCGCCCCAATGCAACAATCTCTTCTTTGGCCTCTCTTCTTTGCCTACTCCTACCCTGTGGGAGTAGTGAACATTTGCTGTCCCCTTAGAGAATCTGTTTCACAACTCCCTGTTTCTCTTCTTTCCTAAATGCTCTTCATTCCCTTCAAGTAGAATTCATCACACATTTTCTGAGTCGTCTTTGACCCTTTTCATCCTTCTATCACAGTCTATTACTGGTTAATATAACTGTGTTTCTGGCTAAAAGGTAAATCACATTAAGGCAGGTAATGTGTTTACTTATACGTCTCAGTAAATCTTTCCTTATGAGTTAATTTATTCTATCATAGCTGATATTAATCAGTTAATGGAACCATGTTTTGTGGAAGGAATGGCTTCTCCAGAATTATGATGCCCTTCCAAGGCTTATCCAGGGGAAAGGGTGAAAGAGTTAGAGTAATGCTGACCTGAATAGAAGCCTTGGCTCTGCCACTTAGGAGCTGTGTGAACTCAGAATTTAGACACAAGTCCATTCGAGGCTTTGTGGAGAATAAAACCTTCATTACAGAACTACCTTAAAAATTAAGAGATGAAATATGTTAAGAACTGACACAAAGTCAGTAGTCAATAAATGATACTATTATTACTATTTATAATCAAAGTCTTTTAAGAGATATGTATGTGTGTTTATAATCAGATGAAAAGCTCAGTGATCATTTTCAATTCATCAGTCTCTTCTCTGCTTTGTCAGTCTAGCTTCTTATTTAATAGATGTATCAAACAGCATTGTTATAAATATTGCTGCCTGTTTTTCCAACTTCATATTTTATAGATTTTTTAGTGATTACAGCGCAACATAAACAAATGCATATGCCAAGCCATTTTTCAACTTTGTAATTATTAAGCCCAAATGTGTTAAAATGCCACTCAGCCACTTTATCACAATTAATGAGATTCTTGTTAACCTTTTTATTTTAGACCAATCATCTCCTAACCTGACAAACAAACCAATTTAAAAAAAATAGATTTCACTGTCTATCTTCTGACTTTCATAATGACAGACAAATTGCAGACCAAATTGTCGGAAAAACTTTTGGTGTCAACTAACAGAAAAGACTTAAGAGCAGCCCAAAAGACTTTCATATAGAAAATTATAGTCATTACCAATAGCAGAAACAAGAGCACAGAGAAAATAAATCCACCCAGTTAAAATAGGTAATAATAGGCAGTAATGATGGCAGCATGGGAATCTATGTGGAACTGCACGAAAGGGAAGCAAAATTATTTCCTGACTTCTTTGATATTCTGACATAAATAAGAAAGAGAAAGAGAGAGAGAGAGAAAATACTTTGACTGTGATAATTCCCAACCTCTACCACCCATCAGGAGGCTATGAAAACATTTCTCTTCATTCTCAGGGAAGAACCATATTTTTTCATTGGACTGAATACTATAGTGCTGTGGTGCTTGGATGCTTGTGTAAACTAGGAGAAGAATAAATCAATACTCTTACATTTCTATAGAAAGGACAGAGGAAGCTTACATGTGGTAAAGGGAGTGACATCACCAAGTGATAGCACCAAACTTGAAATCATATGAAAGGTGGAATGGTCAAATGGATGGTAATAATTTAGAACATCTGTTTTTCATTGCCTGGACGTAAGCCATATCATCAGCAGATTCCCGGTACTACTGAGAAGTTAATGGGGTAAAGAGGGTAACAAACTATAGTATAGTGTTTTACAAATTCATATTTACTTAATATTAAAAGATCTTGCACCTCTATAGTCTCATTTTTCATGAATTTCCAAAAAATTCTGATTAATGGGAGGAAGAAGTATGTGCCTACTCTATTTGCTTGGTTTAGTTTCTCTTTGTATTTAGTTCTTTATAAATATTATTTTTAAGTTTTCACATCTCCTAAGATATAGCCTACAGAGAAGTNGTTCTTTATAAATATTATTTTTAAGTTTTCACATCTCCTAAGATATAGCCTACAGAGAAGTTATGATTTTGTTGGCGTACTCTGGAAATCCAGGAGCAAGTTGTATTTCCAGTTAATTTTTTCATTCACAGCAACAACTTTGTGGTTCATTTACCTCTTTTGTGAAATGTGGAAAGAAAAATAAAAAGGATAAGTTTTATGAGGCATTAATGTTACAATCACCTAAATTTTCATTGTTGAAGCAAAGGATGAATGAAGTCTTTCTGTGGTGAGACTGGCCCCAGGATGAATCAAACACTGAAGCAAGAAAAATAATTTGTTCCTGTTTTCATGGGTCCCATGACAGTGTCTTCTTACAGTATCCAGAGAGTGGTATGAGTTGGCTCAGAAAGAGTTAATTCTTATTCAGGTTTGTTGTCTCAGAATAATATCCGAGGTTAACCATAAGCTCTACTCTCAAGGGCCAGAAATATCTCACAATCTTCTTATATTGTTCAAATAAGAATGTCTTTGTTTTAAATTTAGCAATTGTTATGTTAATAAGAGAGGATGTTCGTATTGTGGTCAACTCTTCACAGAGAAACTTATACCACTGAAGGATTAGAGACATGCTGGGAAAAATATTGTTTGTCTTATATACACCAAGGGGTATACTTAGTTATCACTGTTGTTTTTTTCTTTTCCTTTTTTCTTTTTCTTCAGAGGAAACACTTTGTGTTTCTTTGTTTTCTTTTTTTCTTTTTCTTTGGAGGAGACACATCGTGTTTCCAGAGTTTGCAACCACGTGTTAATGATAAAATAGAATTCAGGAATGGCAGCTCTATCTTTTTTCTTTTGTGCATGTGTGCCATCCATTTTCATGGTATAAAAGATTACAAAGTGCTGAGCAACTAAAATGAAAATAATTAGAAATGAAATCAGGGAAAAATGAATAGAAAGAAAATTCTAATCAGCTGATGAAAGTGTATCATTTGGCATTGGGTCTTCTTTCAGTCTTAACATATTTCCTTATCCTTCAAAATCTAATCTCTAAGACCGAGAAATCCTAAAACAAGAACAACATGAGACTATCACACACGCAAAATGCGGGATCAGAAGTGACATCATGCAGCCTTCTTTTCTTGTCTTGTCTATGCTAGAATAGAAAACATCATGTGGATAAGGATTGCTTCCGTATTTTAGTAAAAATATGAAGCTAGAATTTAGGGTCTAGTGTGAACCTTTAAGCTTATTTAAACTGATAAGGATTTCCTACAGAGAATTGCACTGAATCTCATACATCAAACAATTAAAATGAGAGCTAAAGAAATGTCAGAGAAAAAAGGAAATTATTTTAAAGAGTAAAATTGAGATTTATTACAAAGTAAATGAAAAGATTCGGTCTAATTAGATGAATGTGTATATATATGCATATGTACATATATACATATTTGTAAATACATATACATAAATGTATACCTACATACACACACATATCTATCTATCCATCTATCTATCCATTTATCCTCACAGTCCATTTATTAACAAATATATTGGAGGATATAGCAGAATACATCATTTTCTAAAGTGAATTATTTGGAGAAATAATTCCAAAAAATGATCTGCAATAAAAAAGATTTAAATACTAGGGTACTCCAAAAAGTTTGTGGACAATAGAATTAAAACATAATATGAATCTTCCCATGAACTTTTCAAAGTACCCTTGTAAGTTTAAAAACTCTGAATACTACATCTCCCTTTAAAACTTACACATAGTAGTTGGGCCGGCCCGGTGGCGCACTGCTACAGTGCGCCACTTGGGAGTGCGGTGGCGCTCC